>NW_020664381.1:8520075-8533747 GCF_002925995.2 Terrapene triunguis
CATTAGTGTGTTTCTATTAGATTGTTTAATGGCATTTAAACATTTCTGTATTTATAATTTTAAACCTTTCATTTAGAGTAAAGATGTACAAAATACATTAATCAAAGTAGAATAATAACAGAGGGGCAAAATGAATAATAATAAAAAGGTTGAAAAATTAAAAACCCAATCCAACAAATCACTTAGAATATACTCTGACTTCAGTAGGACTACTCATCTGCTTACAAATATGTGCTTAGGTACTTTGCTGGATACTGGCCTGTGAAATCTGGTAGGGCACTCTCCATTTTGACTAGTGTTTGATGTATTACCATAGCTGCACGGAGATGCCTCAGCCAGGATTGCACATCATTTAGCTCAATGGCAGTTCAAACACATAAAATGTGGACATGGTCCCTGCCCTGAAGAATTTACAACTGAGGGACCCTCAGCCTGCAAACACTTATGTATGTGCTTAACTCCAAGTCCTTTGAGCTTAGTGGGACTACTCATGTGTAAATGTTTGCAGGAACAGGGCTTGAGATCAGTGATAGACTTATAATTTATAGTGGTAATTTAATTTTTTAATAAAGTGGCGTGCCAACCTTCCCTAGCCACATATCACACCACCAATTGACCTTGAGGAAAACAGGTCTTAAAGGACATTGTAAATGTGGTTGGACATGGCCTGATCCAAAGCCT
Organism: Terrapene triunguis; assembly: GCF_002925995.2. Classification (NCBI taxonomy): domain Eukaryota; kingdom Metazoa; phylum Chordata; order Testudines; family Emydidae; genus Terrapene; species Terrapene triunguis. The sequence continues at coordinate 8,520,757 of NW_020664381.1, forward strand.
ACTGAATTAACTGGGAGTCTTTCCCTTGACTTCAGCATGCTTTGAAGCAGACTCTGGGAGGCCACTCTGGACATGAGGGCATCACCCCCATTAGGGGAAGAGGACAAACTTTCCATCACTCAAGAGTAAGGATAAGATTTTATCATGGAGGTCACAGAATCCATGTCTTCCAGAGACCCCTGTGACATTTTCTGCTTCAGTCCCAGGGTGGCGTGGGTGGAGCTCCCAGCTGCTGGGTGGCATGGTGAGTGGTAGACCCCACCACCCCATCCCCCTTTTGCCACAGTTATTTTTAGTAAAAGTAATGGACAGGTCATGGGCTTCCCAGAATTCTTGTTTTATTGCCCATGACCTGTCCTGTCCTTGACTTTTACTAAAAAGTTACCATGCACGTTTTCTCAGCAACCACCCAGCCAGACAGTTAAGAACATAAGAATGGCCATACTGGGTCAGACCAAAGGTCCATCCAGCCCAGTATCCTGTCTACCAACAGTGGCCAATGCCAGGTGCCCCTGAGGGAATGAACCTAACAGATAATGATCAAGTGATCTCTCTCCTGACATCCATCTCCGCCCTCTGACAAACAGAGGCTAGGGACACCATTCCTTACCCATCCTGGCTAATAGCCATTAATGGACTTAACCTCCATGAATTTATCTAGTTCTCTTTTAAACCCTGTTATAGTCCTAGCCTTCACAACCTCCTCAGGCAAGGAGTTCGACAGGTTGACTGTGTGCTGTGTGAAGAAGAACTTCCTTTTATTTGTTTTAAACCTGCTGCCCATTAATTTCATTTGGTGGCCCCTAGTTCTGATATTATGGGAACAAGTAAATAACTTTTCCTTATTCACTTTCTCCACACCACTCCTGATTTTATATACCTCTATCATATCCCCCCTTAGTCTCCTCTTTTCCAAGCTGAAAAGTCCAAGCCTCTAATCTCTCCTCATATGGGACCCGTTCCAAACCCCTAATCATTTTAGTTGCCCTTCGCTGAACTTTTTCTAATGCCAGTATATCTTTTTTGAGATGAGACCACATCTGTACGCAGTATTCAAGATGTGGGTGTACCATGGATTTATATAAGGGCAATAAGATATTCTCCCTCTTATTCTCTATCCCTTTTTTAATGATTCCTACCATCCTGTTTGCTTTTTTGACTGCCGCTGCACACTGCGTGGACGTCTTCAGAGAACTATCCACAATGACTCCAAGATCTCTTCCCTGATTAGTTGTAGCTAAATTAGCCCCCATCATATTGTACGTATAGTTGTATGTATAGTAACAAGGGCAAGGCCTTTTTAAAACATTTAAGACATTATATGTCTGCCCTTTTCTGATGTGTCAGATTCTTTTTTATGTGAATGTTTCTTGTCTGATCTGGCCCATACTTTATCCTCTTCCATCTTCTCCTCCTGACTAAAATCTAGAGAATCTCTATTAATAGACTCTCCTCTAAGAGAAGTCTCTGTCCGATCCACATGCTCCGCTGCAGCAATCGGCTTTCCCCATCTCTTAGTTTAAAAACTGCTCTGCAACCTTTTTAAATGTTAAGTGCCAGCAGTCTGGATCCACTTTGGTTTAGATGGAGCCCATCCTTCCTGTATAGGCTCCCCCATTCCAAAAGTTTCCCCAGTTCCTAATAAATCTAAACCCCTCCTCTCTACACCATCATCTCATCTATGCATTGAAACTCGGAAGCTCTACCTGCCTACCTGGCCCTGCACGTGGAACTGGGAGCATTTCTGAGAATGCCACCATAGAGATCCTGGATTTCAGTCTCTTTCCTAGCAGCCTAAATTTGGCCTCCAGGACATCTCTCCTACCCTTCCCTATGTCATTGGTACCTACATGTACCACGACCACCGGTTCCTCCCCAGCACTACACGTAAGTCTATCTAGATGCCTCGAGAGATCCGCAACCTTCGCACCAGGCAGGCAAGTCACCATATGGTTCTCCTGGTCATCACAAACCCAGCTATCTACGTTTCTAATGATCAAATCTCCCATTACTAACACCTACTTTTTCCTAATGACTGGAGTTCTCTCCCCTGGAGAGGTAACCTCAGTGCGAGAGGATACCCCAACATCATTTGGAAGGAGGGTCCCAACTATGGGAAGGTTTCCCTCTGCTCCCGTTGACCACTCTCCTTCCCTGAGCCTTTCATCCTCCTTAACAGTGCAGGGGCTGTCTGACCGGAGGTGGGACAAATCTAGTGTCCCAGAAAGCCTCATCAACATACCTCTCTGCTTCCCTTAGGTCCTACAGTTCCGCTATCCTGGCCTCCAAAGCCCGTATGTGGTCTCTGAGGGCTAGGAGCTCCTTGCACCAAATGCACACATACACCACCCACCCATAGGGCAGGTAATTATACATGCTACACTGAGCGCAATGAACAGGCTAGCCCTCACTCTGCTGCTGGGCTTCTACCTGCATTCTGTCCCACAGCTACCTAGGTTAATGAAAGGGGTTTTTGTTTAAAACAAGAAGTTTTGATTATAGTTTGGTTTGAAGAATGGCAAGTGTACCTTGCCCCCTTCCAAACTCCCTGTTAGCGGCCCCTAGTTGCTTGCTCACGCTTTATAAAACCCCGGCCTTCCTGATAGCCCCGCCCACTGACTAAGGCTCAGCCAATGAACAGAGGCTTCTAGATTTCAAACCTTGTTTACAAGCTCACAGCTCCAACTGCCAGCCACAGCACATGGTCCTTCAAACAAACACACACAAGCTCAGCACAGGGCAAGTAACCCCCAAACACACACTAGACAGCCAGGTAGTTGATAGTGGTTTGTTTAAGAAAAGCAGATTCTCCCATCCCAGGAGATGAGGTTTTAAAATCAGAAGCGCTGGCAACACTGCAGAAGGCTCCCCTTGGTCGGTCGGGTTCCCCAGGCCCTGCAGGCCTCAACCCCCAACCCAAGACTGGGCTAATACCGCCCAGCCCCGACCACGCCCACTCACCTCGGGGCTCAGCCGGCCCGCGGGGGCGGGTTCCCGGTACGGTCGCTCATTTTAGACACAAATGTAACTCATATTCCCCTCCCCCGTGTCGGCCCGCGGCGACACCCCGGCCCCCTGAGGGTCCCAGCGCGAGCCAGGGGGCGGCGCCGACACTCTACCCCGCCAGCCAGGCCTGCAGGCCAAGGCAGGGGTGGGACGCGCCACACCTCGCAAGGATGCGGGGGTCTCGCGCGCCCCTCCGCTTGGAGGCTCGTGAGCGCTTCTATACGTGACAGCAACGACCCCGTCTCACTGCCTCGCGCACCCAGCGCCACGCGCAGCTCAGCTCTCCCTCTTCCCCCCCCCCCCAACTTCCGGCCCCGGGCGGCGCAATGCGGAAGAGATGGTCGGACCAGAGCGGAAGTGAGGTAGCCGCTGTCGCCGGCAGCAGCGGCAGCAGCAGGAGGCGCCGCTGGAGGTGGCAGCGAAGCCGGTGAGGGGCCGGGGCCTTGGAGGCTGGGGCCTGCGGGGGACGGGGACGGTGTCACTGCGGCCCGGGGCAGGGGGGGAGGCTGCGCTGCTCAGCACCGGGTGCGACCGGCGCGTGGCTGAGGGAAGCGGTGCCGCAGTAGCTGCACAAGATGGTGGATGATTGAGCATCAGCGGCACCCACACTGTCCGTCTGTCTGTCCGCCCGCCTGGGGGAGGGAGGTGTTTGGGTTTGTCTGTCCGTCCCCGGGGGAGGGGCAGGGCCGCTTGTCTCCCAGCTCTCGGGTTTGCCTGTCCCTGCCTTGGGGGGCTTCTGCATCCCTTCCCCCCCCCCCGCGTGAGCTGTTCACCACGCACGGCCCCCGGGCATTATCCCAGGGAGCCCCGAGGGGGCGGCGCCCGGGGTGACCTCGCCCGTGTCTCGTCCCTTTCCCTCCCCGCCGCTCCGGCGCTGCCGTTCGTCCTCCGCGGCGTCTCTGGCCCTAGGAGGGGAATAATCCGAGCATGGCAGAGCGCTCTGTGCCCGCTGCGCCCCCTCCCCGTGAGGAGACAGGTAAATATCGAGCCCTTTCTAGAGAAGGGAATTGAGAAATGGAGAGGCTCAGGCCGTATTGCTAGGATAAAAGGTAACCTAGATGTTTTAAAAAGGCCTTGCCCTTGTTACTAACAACACGTTAGATTGCTATAATAGTGTTCTTTATTTTACTTGCTTTTCCCCTTTTGTATTTTCCCCCCTATCCTTTTTGTTTTTATTGTTTTGTGTGATTAAAATTAGCCAAATGACTCTGAGTTCACTTTTATTTATAGTCTCTTTAGGGAGTCTCATCTTCTCATTTCTAGTCAATTTCACTAGCCTAGTGTTGTAATGATTGAGAGGAAGGTTTAAATCCAAACAAACCACAACAAAAACCTGTATCCATTAAAACGACAGTAGTACCAAAAACATTTCTGTCACCACTAAGGGTACGTCTACACTTACATCCGGGTCCGGATGTAAGCAATCGATGTTCTGAGTTCGATTTATCGCGTCTGGTTAAGACGCGATAAATCGATCCCGGATCGATCCCGGAAGTGCCCCGGATCGATCCCGGAAGTGCTCGCCGTCGACGCTGGTACTCCAGCTCGGCGAGCGGAGTACGCAGCATCGACGGGGGAGCCTTCCTGCCGCGTCTGGACCGCGGTAAGTTCGGACTAAGGTACTTCGAATTCAGCTACGTTATTAACGTAGCTGAATTTGCGTACCTTAGTCCGAAGTGGGGGGGTTAGTGTAGACCAGGCCTCAGTTTTGTAAAAATAAACAGCTTTTGGGCTTAAACTATTGACAGTGTCCCTTTGGTCAGAGTCACTAATAGAGCTAGCTAAAAATGGAACCTATCTGGGCTCCCAGTCACCTACTTTCATCATTAGGTAGTTGTCACTCTTTTTGCTCAGTGTGATCTGTTTGTCAATGACTTCCTCTCATCCAAGAAATCATAGTCTGTTAACAAAACCATTTCACAAACATTATTTAACTTGGTGAAATTTGCAAATGAGCTCTTTTAAAAGTTGCTTATTTAAGTGCTTATGTTCTAAAAACCAACTCATTATAATGCTTGTCTATAAATATCCCTTGAATATATTTTTCTGAGCAAACTGAGCTTTATCCTAAATCATTCAGCCCTTGTTTGGGTTCTGTCTGTCTTCCTCATGACATTTCATGTCTTCACCCTTCTTCTCCACCCAACCCCCAATTAGATACTCTCTTAAAATACCTGAGTGAGGATAAGAATTGGGGCTGCTTTGCAGTGAGAACCCTGAAGGTACAGAAGCTTTCACTAACATAGTCTTGTATTGGACAGGGCTGCCTCTGATAAAGGAAAAATGGCTTTCAGCAAAGGATATCGGGTCTACCACAAACTGGATCCACCTCCATTCAGTGTGATAGTGGAAACCAGAAATAAGGAAGAGTGCCTCTTGTTTGAGTCTGGAGCTGTGGCTGTCCTCTGTAAGTCAATATGTTTTATTAAGTACAATGTGAAAAGTTGACTGACATGAAAATGCATTCTATCAACTATATTTTTATTTATATTTATTTTTACTTAACTTACAGAAGATGAAGATGACTTGTTACATCACTTAGTCTGTTCTTTTCCCGGTGTTAGATTATTCTCTTTTATACAGTAACTAGTGTTCAGTCTACTTTAAAATGAGTAAAATGGCAAGGTTTTTCTACCTGCTTAAGAGCGAATTCTACAGTTTAAATGACTTTACTGTCAAAGTTTGTGTTGCCTGACATTTATCCTACGTTTTTCCTGTATTTATTTAATTCCATTACTCCTAGTTATATTTTGTTCATCTTAATACAAATTCCTCTTCCTCTGTGAGTGCCATGCAGTTATTTTTCCAACTAATCAACTGTATTTCCTCACAAAAATTCCATATTTCTCATTTCTGTTTATTTTCTAAATTTATTTGTTATCTCTGATGGTTTTCATTTCTTAATCTTCAGTTTTGTTTGTATTATTGCTTTGTCTTGTTACTTTCTATAATAATATATTGTCCATTTCCATTCCTGAGGCCTGTTAAGAAATCACAAACGTGCATATATGCAGTACATCTTAGATTACCAGTAAGTAAAAATTTTTTGGAAGAAAGGTATTTTTACATAGCAGTCACTTTTATAAATATTCAGTGAAGACTATACAAAACGATCAGTGTAATTTTCACATGAAAATATTCACTGATTGTTTTTGAATCATTTAATCTCTCACGAGCGTTTGGCATCTGCAGAGTGACATTCGATAGATGCAGTTGTAGGTCTATAAGCCATTTCAAGGCCTCTTCTGTGGTGTGGTGGGTATCATCCAATTCACCTTTGAATCCATGTTTGGGGTACTGAATTATGATGTGTTTGATGGTTTGGATGTTCTCACCGCAGTTGCATGAAAATGAGTCTTTGATTTTACACTTGTGCATCAAGTAGTTGTATCTTCCATGGTTTGTTCAGATGCAGCTCAATGTGGTCCAAAGTCTGCGTGGCAGGTTGAAACCAGGAGGGCGGCTTGTTGGGTCATTAATAATAAGCTTGCTTGGAATGGTAGATGGGGTCCAGATGCTTTGCCGTTTCCAGGCCGCATCCATAGACATGAGGTGGTCATGAGTTTTCATGATTTCAGGCATTGTTGGGGTATGTTGTTCTCCATAATCTGCGAGATGGGAAGGTCTGGGTAGTTTTTGTGCATTTAAGTTCTTGTGCTGTGGCTATATCTTGATGGATAACTAGAGATTTGATGTTTGCTAAATAGAAAGCCATGGTAGAGGTGTAAAGTTCCCGTGATGATTCGGCTGCCTATCCACAAGTTTGGTATGGAAGCGTCTCGTCCACGCCAGTGCACAGTACTCTGCAACTGAGTATGCCAGGGACAAAGCTAATGTTTGTAGCACCGGGGCAGTTGATCCCCAGCTTGTTCCCACTAACTTCTGAATAATGTTGATGTGAGTCTTTGCTTTAGAGGCTACTTTTTAAAGGTAGTCATGAAAGGTGAGTGTGTGGTTAAGAATGACATTGAGATATGTTTGCTTTGGGTCATAATGCACAGTTTCACCACAAAACTCAACAGTTAGTGTTTTGTGTGATGTTGTCAAGGTAGAAAGAAGAGACTACCTATTTGCTCGCATTTGTCTCAGCTGCACCTTGCCTCCATGATATTAAGGTCAGATGTAAGGGTCACTTCAAATTCTTTAAAGCTATGGGCCTGAATTGCGAATGCCAAATCATCAGACTACACAAACTTCTGCGCTATCATTTCAGGCATATCGCTCATGTATACATTGAAGAGTGTTGGAGCAAGTACAGAGCCTTTTGGTAACCCATTATTCAAAGTGAGCATCTTACTGGCTTGACTTCTGAGGGGTATGCTCATGGTGTTCAGCAGCCTGAAAATCTGCACACAGGGGATCTCTTTGGCCAGCTTCAGTAGCAGATGACCCTTCCAGACTGTCATATCCTGCTGACAGATGGATGAAAGCAGTACTGGTCTTGAGTTTTCATTGGAATATAGCTTTGATGTTTATAGTGAGGGCCAGGACCTGGTCACAGCAACTTCTATGTGGTCCAGCTTGCTGCTTGGGTTGGTTTGCAACCACTTGGGCCTGATTTGGTTTAGAATCATATGCTCCATCACCGTGTAGGTGGTCCTCAAGAGGGAGATTAACCTGTAACTAGAAGGGTGATCTGCAGGTCTTCCAGGCTTTAGGAATGAAATAACCTTCGCTTTTCTCCACACACGGGGATTTCACTGGTCTTCAGGATGTTGGTGAAAAGTTGCATCAGCTATTTCCATGCCAGTGGACTCAGGATGGACACCATCTTTTCCTGCTGCTTTTCCCAATTTCTTTCATCAATCTCCTTACCTGTGAATGGTCCAGACCATTGGAATGCTGGAGGGCATGTGGATGTCACCTGCCAAAGTCAATGCTGGACTTGTCTGCGATACTGTTTGTTCACTGGCTGTTTTGATGTCCACAAAACTTTAGGAGTGAGAGCTTTGGCTTTCATCTGCAGCCTAGTGGCACGTGAGGATTTGCAGCCTCAGCAAGTTCTAGGCATGTCTGCTCGAGTATGTGAAGTTTAGACCTACGCATTTAAGCCACCGTTTCTGCCTTGCTGGATCCAGTGATGCCAGGAGGACCTTTCAAATTTCTAGGTCTCTAGAATTATCATATTTGTGGAGGAGTTTGTGTTGCTCTGTACCTCTGGGGAACACCCTGTACCCCCCTGTTCATCCCTATAATATGGTTGTGTGGTATCCAATGCAAAGTTTGTCATGTTGAGTGTCTTCGGAAGGCTCATGATGCACTGAGCATTGTTGTTATAGGTTGTAATTTTATGTATATAGTTATGAGACTGAAAATGTGTCCTCATGGCTTAAAACATGCGCAGGCAAAAACTGTCCAGGAGCAGAGGCCCAGGAAAAACTCTCCAGGAGCAGAGGGTCAGTTCACGCCTCATCAGGGCCATGTATGGGACAAGCCCAGCCTCACAGGAACAAAGGACATGGCCTAGGCAGCAACAAAGGATCTATTGGACTCTTGAGTGAGTCACCCCCCTTCCCTTAGTCAGTTTGGGACTACAACGAGGTAATGCTCACCTGACTCTGAAAGGGGGTTGGGGGGCAAAGCCAAGAGGGAAGAAAAGACATGATAAAAAGGAGAGACGTTTGCCATGCGTGCGTGCGCGCGCTCTCTCCCACCCACAGCCATCTACAGACACCACCACTAAGTGACTGAAGCGCTGATTAAAGGGGAGAGCCTGGCTGAAGCACAGCCAGCCAGCCAGCCTGTGGTGAGAAGCATCTAAGTTTGTAAGGGCACTGAAACTGTTAAGATCAGCTTAGAATGCGTTTTGCTTTTATTATTTGACCAAATCTGACTACTTGTGCTTTGACTTATAATCACTTAAAATCTATCTTTGTAGTTAATAAATTTGTTTGTTTATTCTACCTGAAGCAGTGCATTTGGTTTGAAGCTGTCAGAGACTCCCCTTGGGATAACAAGCCTGGTACATATCAATTTCTTTGTTAAATTGACAAACTCATGTAAGCTTGCAGCGTCCAGCGGGCGTAACTGGACACTGCAAGACAGAGGTTCCTGAGGTTGTGTCTGGGACCGGCGAGATTGGCTAGTGTCATTCGGTTGCACAATCCAAGCAGCAGCTGGCCAAGAGTGTCCACTCACGTAGCTGGGAGCAGCTTACGTGCTAGAGCAGGGGTCGGCAACCTTTCAGAAGTGGTGTGCCGAGTCTTCATTTATTCACTCTAATTTAAGGTTTCGCGTGCCGGTAATACATTTTAACATTTTTAGAAGGTCTCTTTCTATAAGTCTATAATATAACTAAACTATTGTTGTATGTAAAGTAAAGAAGGTTTTTAAAATGTTTAAGAAGCTTCATTTACAATTAAATTAAAATGCAGAGCCCCTGGACCGGTGGCCAGGACCCGGGCAGTGTGAGTGCCACTGAAAATCAGCTCGCGTGCCGAAGGCGGCACGCGTGCCACAGGTTGCCTACCCCTGTGCTAGAGGCTGTGTGTGAACAGCCTGGGAGTGGGCGCTCTCACAGCAGAGCAGGGTAAGGCTGGCTTCCAGAGTCGAGGATTGGAGTGACCTAGCAGATCACTGGTCCAGATAACACCAGGTGAACGTCACAGAGCTCTTGGCGCTCTGCAGCCCAGCAAGGAGTATACAATGATTTGAGTCCCTGGGGATGTTCTTCTTTGTGGTGGAGATTGAGTGCAATAAAACGGTAAAAAGTCTTTGGTATTGGGGAACTGTCGGAGACTGTGTTGTCCACGGTCATAGTAAAAGCGACCCAGTCTGCTTCTTTGACGTTCCAGCGCAGTGCTGGATTTGAGTAGTGAACTGGGATTTGAATGCCAATATGGTTCAGTATTGGTCTGTGCTGGCTGTTCTGGAATTCACTGAAGACCATCTGCGATACAGGTATTGGTGTGCCTGTATCATCTTTAGAGATGAATGACAGGTCAGGGCAATGTTGTCTACCCCATCTTGCAGAGGGGAAAGTGACGCACTGTTTTGCATCAAAAAGGAGGAGCATATCATTTGCCGACGCCCAGTGTGTCAATTCTTCGCCTGCCATGCTGTTTGCTGCATAGCCCCATTGCATGTGGTGACTATTAAAATTGCCCATAACTACAGCAGGGTTCTGTGCATTCTGCAGAGGTGGTTGAGGCCACTGTGCACCAGCCTCTTGCAGTGTCAAATTTAACTGTATTCATATTTGAATAATTAAAAAATAAAATGCACTAAACATAAAATAATTCATCCTTGCAGCAGTCCTTGTTACCATTTTAAATTAAACTCCATACTTTCAAGCTTCCTATATTCTGAAGAAATGCTTAAATTAATTTAAGATTTGATTAAATAATTTAAAACTATCAGATCAGTACTTTATTGCTGAGTAGCATTACAAATTCACAAACTTAAAATGTCATTATTTTTGCCATCTCTGGCAGACATCTCCATTGTGGTACAATGTGATTAGCCTTTTAGTGTTTTTCTCAGAAAGTGATTCCCTCTTGTCTGTAAGTAGATTTTTATATTTACTGAGCTTCTCTCTGTCTCTTCTTCCCTGTCAGCTCTGTAGACATAAGGTAGGGCAAGCTCTGCTACTTTAGGCACTCATCCCTTCGTAACCTTCCAGTAAGCATAAAGATCCAGTGGGCTCACGTTGAGAGCTGCGCAGAAACACCAACCACTGTTCACACAGTTCTGGTGAGGGATGAGAGGTGGTTGCTTGCTGTGCTGATCAATGTTTTGTTGTGTGGCTGGGTTCTGCCTGGGACCTGCAACTCCTGGCATGAAACTGACACCACAAGGAACTGAGTTCTCAGAAGCTGCCCTTAAATCCCAGATGCTGGTCCTTCTCCCCGAACGCCTGCATTCTCTCGTGGCCCTAGCTCCCTGAAACTTCCTCCCCGCGCCTGTTGGTCTCTTACTTCCAGCAACTGCATGTAGCTCAGTTGTGCAGCCTGCCCTGCTCACCTGCCACTGCGGTCCTAGTGCTGGAAAGAGCCTGGATCCATGTTATTGTTTTGATTCTACGATTCCATCCGTGTTCTTGTTAATGTGGATTTCATAGAGCCCTACCGTGGTAGAAAGTCCTCTTTTGCTCATGGCAGGCAACTGAAGAGTGGAGAGAGCCTCCCACTCACTCCCCTTGTTGATTCACTATAGAGGTGCTGGGAGGGAAGTCATCTTCCTGACCAGATAACTGCTGCTCTCTCTCTAGTGCATAAATATTTCATGAGAACTCTTATTTTAAAAAATTGAAATGTATAAGTGCTTTTGTTTACTAAATGGGATACAATTCTATAGCAGCCTCCAATAAAACTCTGAACACAGGAGCTGTAGATATGCTGACATTTGCTGCTAAAGCTCTGAGAGCAGTGGTTTTCAACCTGTGGTTCACAGACCTCTGGGGGTCTGCAGACTGTCTAAGATTTCCAAAGTGTCTGCACCTCCATCTGAAATTTTGTAGGGGTTCTCAAATGGAAAAAGGTTGAAAGCACTGTCTTAGAGCAGCAGCTCTCAACCAGGTGTCCACAGCTCTGGAGTTTTAATAATATGTTGGGGGTGGGGCCTCAGAAATAAAAAGGTTGAGAACCCGTCTTGGGGAACCTTAGAGAGCATGTTTTGGGCTCCCTGCAGAGCAGTACAGGAGCGTGTGATAGCTTCATAGTAATGAATGACCTAGAAAATGAAACTGACTAGACACACGGGACTGTTAAATGCACAAAGGAAATATGTTTCCTCTAATTTTTCAATGATAATAACTTAACCTTGTTACAAGTAATACATAAAGTTAAACACTTCAGACATATGACTCTTGAACTGCATTCCTTTTGTTGTGCAACCATAACTGTTCCGAACCATTCCCATTACCTGTTTCCCCTTTTACGTTTTCCCCTCGACTGTTTATTTGAATGTGTTGTCTTAAATCACACATTCAGTGCAGATACAACTTGCACTGAACATTACGCAGTCAGTGTATGAAATTTTAATGCTAGCATAGAGCGCCCAACTGAAAAGCCTCTGAGTCTTTTAAGGTTAATACTTTTATTTCTTCCTTTCCAAATGGGAGGGGGATGGGCTTCTGCTAAGATGGCATTTAAGGGGGTCCAGTAGGTTTGCATACCTTTCTTCTGGTCCACGTTCAAATTTCAAAACCTGTGTGTTCTGGAAGGTGCAGTGTACTGTGAGGCTGGCATTACTGGAGCTTGTAAATTTCTTCTAAGGCCTGGTCTACACTAGGCTTTTATGTCGACTTTAGCGCCGTTATATCGAATTAACCCTGCACCCGTCCACACCAGGAAGCCATTTAGTTCGACATAAAGCTCTCTTTAAATCGATTTCTGTAATCCTCCCCAACGAGAGGAGTAGCGCTAAATTCGACATGGCCATATCGAATTAGGCTAGGTGTGGATGGAAATCGACGGTAATAGCTCCGGGAGCTATCCCACAGTGCACCACTCTGTTGACGCTCTGGACAGCAGTCAGAGCTCGGATGCTCTGACCAGCCACACCCCCGGGAAAATTTGAATTCATTTTCATTTTCCTGTCTGGGCAGTTTGAATCTCAGTTCCTCTTTGGACATCGAGGGGAGCTCAGCAGCAGTGGCAACTATGCAGAGCTCTCCAGCAGAGATGGCCGTGCAATCTAATAGAAAGAGGGCCCCAGCATGGACTGATCGGGAAGTCTTGGATCTCATCGCTGTGTGGGGCGATGAGTCCGTGCTTTCAGAGCTGCGCTCCAAAAGAAGGAATGCTAAGATCTACGAGAAGATCTCCAAAGCCATGGCAGAGAGAGGCTACAGCCGGGATGCAACGCAGTGCCGCGTGAAAATCAAGGAGCTGAGACAAGGCTACCAAAAAACCAAAGAGGCAAACGGACGCTCCGGATCCCAGCCCCACACATCCCGTTTCTACGAGGCACTGCATTCCATCCTGGGAGCGGCCGCCACCACTACCCCACCCCTGACCGTGGACTCCGAGGATGGGATCATGTC
>NW_020664381.1:8533757-8551264 GCF_002925995.2 Terrapene triunguis
TCTGTCCACAAACTGAAAAGTCACTGGTTGCCCTGCTCACTCAGGAACCTAGCTTTCAAAGCCTCCCGGATGCACAGGGCGTCCCGCTGGGATCTTCTAATGGCCCGGCTGTCTGGCTGGACGTAATCAGCAGCCAGGCTATTTGCCTCTAGCTCCCACCCCGCCATAAAGGTCTCCCCCTTGCTCTCACACAGGTTGTGGAGCACACAGCAAGCTGCAATAACGATGGGGATATTGGTTTCACTGAGATCACAGCGAGTGAGTAAGCTTCTCCATCTCCCTTTGAGACGGCCAAAAGCACACTCCACCACCATTCTGCACTTGCTCAGCCGGTAGTTGAAGAGTTCTTTTTCTGTGTCCAGGGCGCCAGTATAGGGCTTCATGAGCCAGGGCATTAGCGGGTAGGCTGGGTCCCCGAGGATGACTGTAGGCATCTCCACATCCCCAAGAGTTATTTTGTGGTCTGGGAAGTAAATACCTTCCTGCAGCCGTCTAAACAGACCAGAGTTCCTGAACACACGAGCGTCATGAACCTTGCCCGGCCATCCGACGTAGATGTTTGTAAACCGTCCCCGATGGTCCACCAGTGCTTGCAGCACCATTGAAAAGTAGCCCTTTCGGTTGATGTACTGGCTGGCCTGGTGGTCCGGTCCCAGGATAGGGATGTGAGTCCCATCGATAGCCCCTCCGCAGTTTGGGAATCCCATCGCGGCAAAGCCATCTATGATGACCTGCGCGTTTCCCAGGGTCACTACCTTTGGGAGCAGTACCTTCACGATTGCCTTGGCTACTTGCATGACAACAACCCCCACGGTAGATTTGCCCACGCCAAAGTGGTTCGCAACTGACCGGTAGCTGTCCGGCGTTGCAAGCTTCCAGAGGGCTATGGCCACTCGCTTCTCAACTGTGAGGGCTGCTCTCATCCTGGTATTCTGGCGCTTCAGGGCAGGGGACAGCAATTCACAAAGTTCGAGGAAAGTCCCCTTCCGCATGCGAAAGTTTCGCAGCCACTGGGATTCATCCCAGACCTGAAGCACTATGCGGTCCCACCAGTCCGTGCTTGTTTCCCGGGCCCAGAATCGCCGTTCCACGATATCCACATGACCCATTGCCACCGTGATGTCCTGGGCGCTGGGGCTCGTGGTTTCTGACAGCTCTGTGCCACTCTCCGACTTCAGGCTCTCACGGCGGTGCCGTAGCCTCCTCGCCCGATTTCTCTGCATCTGCCTCAGGGAAAGGTGTATGATAAGCTGCGAGGTGTTGAGAACGGCCACAAGTGCAGCGATGGTCGCAGCGTGATCCATGATCGCAGTGCTGTGGCGTCCGCGCTGTCACTGACCAGAAAAGTGCGCGAACTGATTTCCCGCCGGCGCTTTCATGGAGGGAGGGAGGGCGTTAGTGACGGACGGATGACGACAAATTTTTTTTACCCAGAAGGCATTGGCGGCTCGACCCAGAATTCCGATGGGCAGCGGGGACTGCGGGAACTGTGGGATAGCTGCCCACAGTGCACCGCTTCCAATATCGACGCTCGCCCGTTAGTGTGGACTCACAAAGTCGAATTACTGTCCTTAGTGTGTCCTTAGTGTGGACACACACGTTCGACTTTGCAATATCGATTCCACATATTCGATTTAAGTAAAATCGAATTACCCTCGTAGTGTAGACATACCCTAAGACTCAGTACATTTCATTTGAATGTGTAGTGTATCATTGACACTACATATGCCCAAGAGTTATGGTTGTTAATGGACTTGTGGAGAACATAAAACTGCATTTCCTACTTCTGTGCATTTTAAATCCAAGCCACAACCATGTATTCATGTTTAATATATCATAAATTGGGATTATGAGGAAAAATACTTTTCTTACAATTTATTCTGCAGTGATGCCTGCTATGAATTCTACAAAAAGTTACTTTGTCTGCAGCACCTAGCAAAAGTATAGTGTGTGCTTTCTGTAGTTTGAGTTGATGCTGTAGTGGATTTAAATGTGCTTTTGATTTGGCTGCACCTGCTAGTTGTTTCGGCTACGCTTTCCAGCTATTTAGGAAGCTTTTCTGCAGACACTCTTGCAATGAAAGAGACTGTTCTTTCTTCTGTTTCCCTTGCTTGCACTGTGTGTGGAACATCTGGAGACTTCTGGATTGGAATGGAGAGCTTTTGCTTATTCCTTCCTTGTGATTGGAGATTTGGAGTAGTAGTGCATTGCATAACTTCCCCCAAAGATAAAGAGCACAATTGCTGCTATTTCTGAAAAATTTTTAAAAATATATACATTTTGAGGAACTGCTGACATGTGGATAAGAAGAAGGCTTCAAAAGAGAGAATAAAAAATGAAGGTTTAGGTCTGGAATTGGATTCTAGTTCTCTTCAGTTTTCAGTTCAAGGCCAGATCCTCACCTCCAAAGCTTAAAAAGATTTTGATCCAGCAACTTTAGTGACCATCTCTATTCATGATTAGCCATGACAGCTACACTTTGCTTGGACAGAGCTGCTTGCAAAGCCCAGGACAAAGCTCTTGAAAGATAAAACATTCTCAGTCAAGGGGGTTCAACTGTAGAATGATTATCTGGAAGATATCAGACTAACTGATACTCTTCATATTATGCTGCAAGATGCTTCTTTTTGACAAAGCATTTGCACCATAGCCAGGATAATAATGATAGATGACTTCTAGAAATTTTATTTTTCCAATAGATGTTCTGTTAATCAAGAAGGGAAGAAGAGTAGAAAACTCCTATAAGTAACTAATCATGCAGTTTTATTTTTGGAGGGAAGGGCTCAGATCTGTGTTGTACATTGTACAAAACATGAGGAAGAAAGATGGAGTTAGTTCTTCTTAAATTGAGACATAATTTCAAATTAATAGGACTCAAACAAGACTATTAAAATTATTTAATCGGGACAAGTGACCTAATGAAACAGTGATGACTCAAAGACGACAACTTCAGATTCAAAATCTATATCTGGCAGCTCCATTAATCCAGATTCATTTTGTATCTACAGTTTAGAGGGATTAAATTATAGATGCAGCCAAGAGGAAGAGAAATACTTAGCATTAATGGATTTTCCCCTCAGACTTGAGTGGAACTATTCAGAAAGAAGAAAAATGTTTCTTTGAGGGATGAATTAAATAAGTAATACAGGCAAGGAGTCTATGCACTGCGAAGCTATGGGTGACATAAATATATTTTTTCCTGTGATTTTGATAGCTCATTTTAAAGAGCTCCTAAATCAGTTAATTAATGGATTCTGATGTTGGTCTGCTTGAGATTGGTGCTTAAAGTTAGAATCTCTTGCTCATTTTACGTAAGTTTAATTCAAAATTTTGGAATAGTTGCTTGAGTAAGATCCTTTGGTCCATTTCGTCTTTGCTCCTGTTTTCCCTTGTGTCTTTGTCTAATGAAAAGAGCTTAAAAAACAAAAACAAATCAGTAATAAGTGTGGAACAGTATGTAGCTTTCTCAAATGTGGTTGTAATTACTCTTTCCAGTTATTTGTCTTAAGGTATTCCTTACATATATTCTAGTAATTATAAGAGAAAAAATTGTAAATATTTGATTGTAGCGTATGGACAATCTATCCTCGTATCTCCTTTAAAACTTTTATTTTTTGTGAATGCTTTTCTCTTCACTGTACGATGTCTCTGCACCACTGTTTTCTCTAACTTTATACCATATACAGAGTCTGCTTTTTTACTTGTACAAAGCATTTTAAATACAGGCTGTAGGAAAGACACTAAATCCAGAGGGATGGAAAATATATTAAGAGTTATGGCTAATCTCTCCAGTCAGAAAATGATAGTTAAGGTTGTATACTGAACTTCAATATTGCCCTTTGTGTGGATTCATTATGGTTAGGTTTGGCAGAATTAAAAAAAAATTTTTTTTCATAATTTTGATGGATATCCATGTTTATTTTTCAGCATTTTTTTCAAATATCAATTTAAATTTTCACAAGTGTGCAAAACTATGGGAGGTCAGACTATTTAATGATCGTAGATGTTAAAGTTAAAACTTTATAGCTGTTGAAACATTAATTGTCATGTCAGAATATACAAAATAAACAACATTAAATCAAACTCTGAATTCTCAAACAGCATTTTTCTTACTTTGCCTATCTGTAAATTTCGATTATCATTGGTGGAAATATTTTTTCATTGATTTATGTGTGTACCGTGGAACTGACATTTACCAATTAAAATCTAATCCCTTCCAAGCCTGATTATGGTGCAGTATCACATGAGCCTGTGTTAGGTTTGAAATAACACAATATAAAAGTTTGCTTATAATTCCTTAGATACAAATGTGCATCATCTTTTAATATTTTCTTATGGTTTTCTACTTAAATTATATTTGTCAGAATGTTTCAATGTATCTGTATTATCTTAAATATTTTATATAAATTCCTTTTTATTTAAGGTATGTGTTCTGACTTCATAAGCATCCATGTGATATATACTTTTCAACCAGCCATTCAAATGCAGAGGATAAGGCAGTTAACAATAAAAGTAATTTTGGTGGCCAGTATGTTTCATCATGTAATCTGACAACTAGACCAAGAAATCAAAATTGCTGAAGAGATGGTTGATTGTGATAATATAATGTAAAAATCATGTGGTTGATCTACATATTCACTTGTCTGATTGTGGTTTTGTTTCCACTAGAGTGTCAGTAGTTGAAAGAATTTAAATTTTCCAGATTAATGAACTGTAAACTTGAAGTGGTATTATTCAAACAGGTATCTTTTTATGCACTTGTCTCTGATGTATCTTTATTCAGAACTCAATGTTTTTACTGGTTTGCAGTATTAAAATGTAATGGCTAGGATCTGAAAAATCTGTTTTTGTTGTTGTTGCTTTTTTGTTTTTTGTTTATTTTATTACTGCATTGAGATCTTTGCTTTTTGATTCACTCCTCCTCCCACAATCTTGAAATGTGTGTGGGCTGTTCTGTCCTTTAAATGTCTCAGCAATGAATAATGATATCACCACAATGTACTGAACTATGAAAGTGAAACTAAAAATCATGCCTAATAAGTTCAAAAGTGAAGATACAAGCTATGCTCGAAATTGCTCAATCTGTTTATTTCACTCTTTTAAGCAAAGCATTAATGAAAATCTGCAGATGTATTCCTTAATTAAACCCAACCTGTTCCCATTAAAGAGGAGCAGTGTTGCCAACTCTAGTGACATTTTTTCCTAAGGCCTCAGCTCCTTGAGTCACTTAATTATGTAAGAACCTCAGCTGTAATTCAAAAACAAAAGTGTTTCTAGTCCTCCTAATTACAAAGACAAACTTGAAAACATAAATCCTAAAGGCTCAAAAACCTGAAGATACACAAAATGATCCCTAAACTTATTAAAGCTCTCATGATTTTTTTTGTAGTCCGACACAATTTTTTTTTTTTTTTTTTTGAACCTTTTGAGGTGGTAATACTACGAGTTCTGCCATTGACTTAAACAGTAACAGTACTTGGTCCTAAATGAACTAGATGCAAGGGTAAGAGTTATACTTTTTAAGGCCCCCAAAGTATCTATCTTCAGAAACTGGCTAAACCTTGCTACAAACCTTGCTACATAAATATAATGCTGCTTACCTGATTTACTATAGACCTCTTTCATCCTCTCTGTGATGGGTCGGATCACAGAACCCCACCCCGGGAACTGCCGCCTGATGTGCTGAGACTACCTCTAAGCCCATTTTCCCTGGCAGCTGGGACTCCAGTGCCCTGCCTGGTTGTGCTAGACATGCTAGCCTGCTACAAACACAGACCCAGGTCTGAACCACGTCCCCCAAAAGCTGCAGGCTTAACTGAAAACAGCTTAAGAAGTGTTCCGGTCTCCAACACTCAGATACCCAGCTCCCAATAGGCTCCAAACCCGAAATAAATCCATTTTACCCTGTATAAAGCTTTTAAACTCATAAATTGTTCGCTCTCTATAACACTGATAGAGAGGTATGCACAGCTGTTTGCCCCCCCAGGTATTAATACATACTCTGGGTTAACTAATAAGTAAAGGGTGATTTTTATTAAATACAAAAAGTAGGATTGAAGTGGTTCCAAGTAATAACAGACAGAACAAAGTGAATTACCAAGCAAAATAAAATAAAACACGCAAGTCTAAGCCTAATACAGTAAGAAAACTGAATACAGATTAAAATCTCACCCTCAGATGTTTCAATAAGCTTCTGTCACAGACTAGACGCCTTCCTAGTCTGGGCACAATCCTTTCCCCGGGTACCGTCCTTGTTCCAGCTTAGGTGGTAGCTAAGGGATTTCTCATGACTGCAGCCTCCTTTGGTCTGTTCCACCCCCTTATATATCTTTTGCACAAGGTGGGAATCCTTTGTCCCTCTCTTGGTTCCCGTCCCTCCTTCTAAATAGAAAAGCACCAGGTTAAAGATGGATTCCAGTTCAGGTGACATGATCACATGTCACTGTAAGACTTCATTACCCACTTGCCAGCACACAGGTATACAGGAAGACTTACAAGTAAACAGAGCCATCTACAGTCAATTATCCTGGTTAATGGGAGCCATCAAGATTCCAAACCACCATTAATGGCCCACACTTTGCATAAATACAATAGGCCCTCAGAGTTATATTTCATATTTCTAGTTTCAGATACAAGAATGATACATACATACGAACAGGATGACCACACTCAGTAGATTATAAACTTTGTAATGGTCCCTTACAAGAGACCTTTTGCATGAAGCATATTCGTTACATTATATTCACACTCATTAGCATATTTTCATAAAATCATATAGAGTGCAGTCATATTCTCCACGCCCAACAAATTGCATGGAAATAAGTTGTGTATTTGTAAACTGTAATACAGTAACTCCTAGCTTAATGTTGTAGTTATGTTCCTGAAAAATGTGACTTTAAGCAAAATGATGTTAAGCGAATCCAATTTCCCTCTAAGGTTAATGTGAATAGGGGGGGTTAGGTTCCAGGGAAATTTTTTTTTCCACCAGACAAAAACAAACACACTCTCTCTCTTTAAAGAATATATATATATAATCATGTTTTAAACAATTTAATACTGTACACAGCAACGATGATTGTGAAGCTTGGTTGAGGTGGTGAAGTCAGAGGGTGGGATATTTACCAGGCAATGCCTTACTGCTAAACGATGAACTAGAACAGCTGAGCCCTCAAGGGTTAACACGTTGTTAATGTAGCCTCACAATCTACAAGGCAGCACAAATGGAGGGAGGGAAAACAGCATGGCAGACAGAGACACGCACCCTGTGTGTGTGTGTGAGAGAGAGAGAGAGATGCGCATTGCCCCTTTAAGTAGGCTGACTCCACTCTAAGTAGATCAGCAAGTTGAGACAGCCCCTTGCTGCCAGCATGCTCCCTCCGTCCTGAGCCCTGTTGTGTCCCCTCCCCTCCCCCGCTCTATGGAAATGGGGTAAGTGAGGGCAGGAGCAGGGGGGAGGAGGACACCCTGACATTAGCCCCCCTCTTCTCCTTCCCTCCCCCCGCACAGCAAGCAGGAGGCTCCCAGGAGCAGCTCTAAGGCAGAGGGCAGGAGCAGCACATGGCAGTGGGGGGAGGGACAGCTGAACTGGCTGGCAATTGATAGCCTGCTGGGCGGCTGCTGCACAGGGAACTTAGGGGAGCGGGGAGCTGATAAGGGGGCTGCCGGTCCACCCTGATTCTAAGCCCCCACCAGCTAGCTCCAACGGGCAGCTCTTTCTGCAAGCAGTGGACAAAACAGGTGACTGCCAAACAACATTATGTGGGAGCATTGTGCAACTTTAAGCCTGTTCCCTAATTGATCAACAACGAAACGACGTTAGCTGGGACGACTTTAAGTGAGGAGTTACTGTAGGCTGTTCTGTGGGCCCAGTGGCCTATTGCTTAGTACACATGATATCCAGCCCCTTGGTTCCCTGACCAGGTAGTTGTGGTTCCTGGTTCCTGATCTTTGGCCAGGAATCTTCTGGCGTCCACTTGCATCTGGGCTTCAGCTCTTAAGGGGAAGTGGTAAGGAGACCCCGGCCCTCGCTCTCTAATGCGTCCCAGCCCAAGACCCTGTGTAAAGCAACTACGGCAGGGTTCTTCCAGCATAGTCGAAGTTTACTGCCCTGAGCTATTTCCTACTTATGTCCCTTCAGTTTGGGGTAGTCCATACACTCTGTAGAATTATATAAACTTGTTTAAAAGTCTAGAAGGAGGTGAGGCAAACCAGTTGAAAGTCTCTGGGTGAAGATGAAAGGCAGATGAGGGTAGAAAACAGAGGTGGCATGATGATAAGGGTCTACTATAGCCCACCAAATCAGGAGAAGGAGGTGGATGAGGCATTTCTAAAACAAATAGAAATATCCCAAATAAGAGACCTGGTAGCGATGGGTGACTCTTAACTACCCACACATCTGTTGGTTTATAGGGTGACCAGATGTCCTGATTTTATAGGGACAGTCCCAATTTTGGGGGCTTTTTCTTTTATAGGCACCTATTACTCCCCACCCCCGTCCTGATTTTTTTACACTTGCTATCTGGTCACCCTAGTTGGTTAGGTAATACCGCAAAACACAGTCTCCAATACATTCAAAGAATGTATTGGGGACAACTTTTTGTATCAGAAGAAACAGCGAGGAGTCCTTGTGGCAAAGCTTATGCCCAAATAAATTCGTTAGTCTCTAAGGTGCCACAAGGACTCCTCGTTGTTTTTGCTGATACAGACTAACACGGCTACCACTCTGAAACTTGTATCAGAAGGTAGAGGAATAACCAGGGGGCCAGTCATTTTACACTTGATTCTGGCTAACCAGGGAAGAATTGGTTGCAAAACTGAACGTAGGATGCAATTTGGATGAAAATGATGGATTTCATGATTCTAAGGAAAGGAAAGTGTGAGAGCAGCAAAATAAGGACAATAAACTTTTTTTAAAAAAGGCAGACTTTAAGAAGCTCAGAGAACTGGTAGGTAAGATTCAATGGGAGAAAATCTAAGGGAAAAAGTAGTTCAGGACAGCTAGCAGTTTCTCAAAAAGACCATATTAAAGGTACAACATCAAACTATCCTGATTCATAGGAAAGATAGGAGGAATAGTAACAGGCCAATATGGCTCCACCTGAAGCTCTTAATGGCGGGAAAATCAAAAGGGAATCCCACAAAAATTGGAAATATAGACAAATTGCTAAGGAGGAGTACAAAAGAATAGCGCAAGCATGTAGGGACCAAATCAGAAAAGCTAATAGAGAATGAGTTACACCTAGTAAGGGACATAAAAAGGCAATAAGAGGTTCTGTAAATACATTGGGAGCAAGAGGAAAAATTAATGAAGGTGTAGGTCCACTACTTAATGGGAAAAGGAGCGCTAACAACAACAAATCTCAAAAAGGCTGAGGTGTTTAATGTCCTTTTTGCTTCAGTCTTCACTAAAAAGGTTAATTGTGACCAGATGCTTAACACAATTAATATTAACAAGGGGGAAGGAACACAAGCCAGCACAGGGAAAGAACAGGTTAAAGTTATATGAATTCAAGTCATTAGGGCCCTGTAGCAATCGCCCTAGGTACTAGCTGAAGCAATCTTGGAACTGTTAGCAGGTATGGTAGAGAACCCATGGCAAAGTAAGGTTCCAGAGGACTGGAGAAGGGTGAACCTAGTACCTAGCTTTAAAAAGCAGAACAATGAGGACTTGGGGAATTATAGACCATTCAGACCTGGTTGGTACTTGGAATGATACTGGAACAAATTATTAAACAATCAATTTGTAAGTAACTAGTGGATAATAGGGTAATAAGTAATAACCAGCATGGATTTGTCAAGAACAAATAATGCCAAACCAAATTAATTTCCTTGTTTGACAGGGTTACTTACCTAGTGGATGGGGGGAAGCAGTAGATATGATGTATCTTGATTTAGTAAGATTTTAATTTGACACAGTCCCACATGACATTCTCATAAATAATCTAGGAAAATGTGGTCTAGATTAAATTACTATAAAGTGGGTGCATAACTGGGTGAAAGACCATACTCAGAGTGTAGTTATCAATGGCTTGCTGTCACACTGGGAGGAAACGTCTAATGGGGTCCTGGATCTGGTATTAGTCAACTTTTTTGTTAATGATCTGTTTAGTGGTGTTGAAAGTACGTTTATGTAACCTGCGAATGACACAAAACTGGGAGGGGGTTGCAAACACTTCGGAGCACAAGATTAAAATTCAAAACAACCTTGACAAATCTGAAATCAACAAGATGAAATTCAGTAAAGACAAGTGCAAAGTACTACCCTTGGGAAGGAAAAATCAAATGCACAAATACAAAATCAGGAATAACTGGTTAGGCAGCAGTCTAGCTGAAAAGAATCTGAGGGTGATAGTGGATCACAAATTGACTAAGTCAGCAATTTGAAGCAGTTGCAAAAAAGGTAATATTCTGGGGTGTATTAACAGGAGTGTCATATGTAAGACACGGGAGGTAATTGTTCCACTCTACTTGGTGCTGGTAAAGCCTCAGCTGGAGTATTGTCCAATTTTGGGCACCACACTTTAAGAAAGGTGTGGTCAAATTGGAGAGAGTCCAGAGGAGAGCAACAGAAATGATAAAAGGTTTAGAAAACCTGACCTATGAGGAAAGGTTAAAAAAACTGGGTATGTTTAGTCTTGAGAAAAGAACAACGATGGGGTGCGGGAAGTCTTCAAATATGTTAAGGGATGTTATAAAGAGGACAGTGATGAATTGTTCTCCATATCCACTGAAGGCAGGACAAGAAGTAATCAGCTTAATCTGCAGCGTGGGAGATTTAGTTTACCTATTATGTAGCCTATAGAACTAACTTGCTTGCATATATATATAATATATAGTTTAAGTATTTGGTTTATTGTAATAGGTTTATAAATTTATATTTGTAAATTCTGTGAAGCCTAATTCGGGACAAAAGCTTTTATCTTCTAATCAAACAAATTGGCGAGCCTAAAACCTATACTATTAATATTATAATTATTAATATTCTTAATTAAATAAATAAAATAAAATTAATTTAATAAATGAAATTCCCGTATTATCCACATTAATATTAGTACACCCCAAATCTGGCTACAGACTGGCAAGTCGGCTACGAGTCTCAAAAAGTGTGTGACAGAAATTTTCAGGGATTCCACGCATCCTTAAACCCCTGAGAATCTCACCTAAAACATAAGTAAAAAGTTAAAGCTACAGAGAGTTGAAGAGCAAGATTGTGTGTCTTACTCACTCTTAAGAACGCAAAAACCTAATTTCCTGTGGCTGCGGCTTGGCAGAAAGCCCAGTATTTCCTGTTCTGTATTGTGGTTTAGCTTAAAGTTTTACTTATAAGTTCTAAAATTTAATCTTGCAAGATAAAGTAATAGTGTTGTTATTTAATGTGATACGCGCGTTTAAGGGGCTTTGCTGGAGGTTGAAGTTGTAACGAATGGTACCAATAAAATATAAGCAGTAGCATTGGGCCCAATAACCCACACTAAGTGGTGGCGGGGAAGTTAATAAATCTATGTATTAATTGCCGCCAAAAGGCCGCAATAACTCAGAACTTGTACAGTTCTTCAGTCCCCACAACTCTCCCAGGCTACACCTCTAATCCAGCTGCCTCAGTTCCACAGCTGTTTGGCAGGTCCCAACCACAAAAAAAAAAACCCCTCTCGATTAGCTACAAGCCATCGGGGGGGGCGGGGGGAAGGGAAACGCGCCCCCACCCCTCTATCATTTACTTAAAACGTATTAAACTAGGTGTAAAACTGGTTTGGGGTATTGTTTCCTGTTGTTTGTGTAAAGAAACGTTTTCAGTTACAAAGTAGAACAGCAAAGGGTTCATTATAGTTTATTACATAAGCGAGTAAAGTGTTAAAATTCAAATAAGTTCTATGTTACGTGTTAAGGTAAGTAAAGTAAGGGCAAAAGTAAAGTCTGTTAAAGTTACCAGCAGTATAGTTTTAAAAAACGTTGCCAAAAAATACATTCAAAAACATAAAGGTTTAGAACAGCTAAAAAATAGCTGTTGATAAAATAATCTCTAAGCATTGTAACCCAGGGGGTTTTGTAAGTAATGTATTTAATGTAAAAACAAAGCACACAAAAAAAGGCTAAACTGGTTTAAAAAAAAAAAAAAAACAAAAAATAAAAAAAAAAATTATAGAGACTTTAAAAAAAAAAAAAAAAAAAAAAAAAAAAAAAAAAAATCGGTTCCCATCCATATTGGCATGGTGGAACCGACGAAAACAAAAAAACCTGCAGGGCCAATTACTAAAAGTAGGGCCAAAAAATTAGCTCAGGCTAATACAGTACCTTCAAAAGCAAAATTAAAAATGAAGTCTAAAAAGCCACAAAAAAGTAAAAACAAAAATGCAGTGCAAAAGCTACCAGCAGTCTGCAAATAAATAAAAACAAACAAAAAATAAGTCTCAGGGTGGCACCACAAAAGGTAAAATTAAGTGTCATCATAAAAAAGGTAACTAGTAATGTAAAAAATAAAATAAGCAAAGGGGGAAAAAAATCCTCTCCTCTGTTAGTGTCCACCCCAATAGTAAAAACAAAGTGCCTTTAAAAAATGTAATTGTTCAAAAACTAAAAAATATGGTGTCACAAGTGATATGGGTAGCTAGTGCCTGTAATGTAGTAATCTCTAGGTTACAACAACAAAAAATACAACAACAAAATGCATTGGCATATAAATAAAAAAAAAAAAACAGCCCCTTTTGGGTTAACACTTATTGGCATTTGGGCAATCATCCACATTACCTAGGTCCCTAAAATTGCATAAACCCTCTAAGCCCCCTTGGTGTATGCTGGTATCACCTGGTGTACTCGTAAAACACCCTACTATACCAGATCTTAACAAACAAAAAATGTCCTGTGTCAGTATAAAAATGCCTTAAGTGTAAAATGTAAAGGTTTTATAAAAAGTAACCCTGCTCATCCAAAATTATCTCCAGTGCAATACTTCAAAAACCACAAACTAATACCACTGTGCAAATTAAGAAACCCCCAGGGTTAGGCCAAGGTGTTCCTAAATTCCCTAGGTACCAGCATTGGCAAAATAACCATAACCAACGTAGTAACCCTGGACCTTGGATTGGGCATGCCCCTCAACAGGGTTATGCATTTAAATCCCCATTTAGGGGTCCAAAACCGTGTTCCTTTATTTTCAAATGCCGCGCAAAACAATTCACGCCTGCAAAAACCCAAGTCAAAAATAAAAACTCAATTGTAATAATGTTTAAGCAAACGTTTAAATCTCAACAATAAAATATTCAAAAACGCCAAGCCCATGTAAATAAGCTAATAATAAAAGGCCAAGGGCCCAGCACCCTCAAACCATCCGGTGGCCTCCGTTAACCCATTTCCTTTTCTCCGGTAAACAGCCTCCCTTTCCCCCCCACCCCCCCAAAAAACCCAACCCTGTACATTTGTCTGCATACTCTACAAATTACTCGGCATAACGCCAGTAGGCCCCAAGTATAGTCATAGCCCCTTTAGGCAAAAATGCAAGCAAAAAACCCACAGTATCTGCAGTGGTAGGGGGCCGCCACAAAATTTTATTATAAATAGTGGGGCAGCAATTAGTATTATCCATGTCAAAAATCCTAAATCCTCGTCTCTGTCATCAGGGTGTACAAAAACACCTGCAACTTTTGCAAGTAATCAGGTTGTTACCACACTTCCTATACCCATTAAAGTATAAATAGGTCACCTAAAAGTGGTTTATACCTTTGTAATAAAATTAGCAAACCCATAAAATTGTCTATTAAAAACTAATTTCCTATACAAACAAAAATGTGTTCTTAATTTGGGTAACCAATTGTTGTCTTACTGTAAAATAGGCAAAAAATAACTCAACAATAATCATACCTAAGTGTGGCATAGTATCTCCAGTAAAGAACTCTAAACCTAAGGAGTATAATTTAAACAAAATAGGTTGGTT
Organism: Terrapene triunguis; assembly: GCF_002925995.2. Taxonomy (NCBI): domain Eukaryota; kingdom Metazoa; phylum Chordata; order Testudines; family Emydidae; genus Terrapene; species Terrapene triunguis. The sequence goes on from NW_020664381.1 coordinate 8,547,685, forward strand.
TGCATGATTAGCTACTAAGTTATGGGCATTACTTTGCAAGCATGTAAATGCCTTTGTTAAACACAAACAATTGTAAATGTATGGCAGTCACTATTGTTTAAAAAAAAAAAAAAAAATCAGCCCAAAAACAATATCCTTACCCAAAACAGGCAAACCCATACATTTAAAAAAAACAAAAACGATCAAGTCTTTATTAACATAGAAAGTGCTACGTAAATGTACTTCCACTGCCAATTCATCTATTTGGCCCATAAAAAAAACAAATGGTTCTTGGCGTCTCACAATTAATTATAAACGCCTAAATCAGGTCACACCCACTTGTGCCCCTACAGTGGCCAAAATGCCAAATCTAATCAAGTCTTTTAATCCAAAGGCTGTGTGGTTTACTGTCCTTAACAAACAGGTTTTAAACATTATCATTGGCACACATTTCACAGTACCGTTTTGCATTTAGTTTCCAAAAAATCCAATATTCCTAAACACATTTAACCCAGGGGTATAAAAATTCTCCAGCTTTATTCCATGCGCAAATAAGGCGGTTACTGTAGCAATTTTCCAAACCAACTGTTTTATTTCAATATGTAAATAACCTGTGTTTAGCAACACAGACCAAAAAAAAAAAAAAAATCTAAAAAAGCTTAATAAGCTCCTACAAATTCCAAAAAAAGCAGGGTTAAAGCGCAGTCTGGCCAAGGCACAGCTAATGGTCAACCGGGCCTCTTTCTGGGATCTCACCCTAACAAAATGGGGTAGAACCCCAGCACAACAAAAAGTAAATGCAATCCAAACATTGCCTTTACCACAAAACCCTTTAAGATCCTTTTTGGGTTTAACTGGGTACCACAAAAATTTCATTCCCAATTTTGCTTGCATTGAAGGTCCCTTAAACCAACTATTTAAAAAAAAAAAAAAAAAAAGTATCCAATAAAACTTACTAAGCAACACACAAAAGCAGTATCCCAGCTAAAACAGGCCATTGTTAATCACTCCAAATCCTAAAATACCCTACAGTGAAACCCCGCTATAACGCAATAATTGGGGTCCAAAAAATTCAATCGCGATAAATGCGGGGTCGCTTTATAGCAGGGTTACGAAAATTTACCATTTCAAGCCGGTCAGTTTAATCTTGTAAAAAAAAAAAAAAAAAAACAGTTATCCCAGCATGTTTTAAACAGAAAAGTAGTAATTTAATTACATGTACATAAAAGAAACATGTGAAATCGACTATACTAATCATTGCGCAGAGTGCAAAGTCAATCTGGTTGCATGACTCCATAATTTTAAATTTCATCACTTCTTAAAAAAGCTATCTAGTGTGGTCTGCTTATTTGCCGCGGACTGTTGGCTTCTAGTAAAGTCAAGTATGCTTCTGAGTTGGAGGATTTTGACGCTGTCCGCGTCTTGAGTTTCCAGCCACCTCAAACTGGCTTCTAGGTGCTTTACTGCCTCAGACGCTTTTGGTGGGGGAGTTGAGGTGCCATCGTCGTTGTCGTCATTAGCGCCACTGGTTTCGGGCTCTGGTGGTGCAGCTTCATTCTTCCCGCTGACATTTGCAACAATGTCTCATCTGAGATATGTTCATATATGGGGTAGATGTCATCTGCTGAAAACCAGTTGAGGATATCATGATGACTGTGCTCATATTCTCTGAGTGCTTCTTTGGCTAAACATACGTCATCTTCAATTAATCTTGTAAATTCAGGCTCGTTGTCGTTACCATCATCGTGTGTAGATGATGGAAAAGCTGGACCAAGACCCTTTATCCAGCATCGTTCAATGCAACGTGCAGAGATAGCATCCCAGGCTTTCCCGCCGAGGTGACAGACTTCTTTCAAGTTGAGTGATGCTAGTGATGTGTCGACGGAGGAGTTGTTTTCCGCTACCATCCGCTTGATCATTTCGCGACGATAGTTTTGCTTAAATACCGATATGATGCCTTGGTCCAGTGGCTGGATTTCTGAAGTAGTGTTCTTCGGGAGATAAGAGACTTTAATCTTGCCGTCACGACTGACAAGATTTTCCGCTGAGGGGTGGGTAGGGCAATTATCCAGCAGGAGGATAGCTTTTTCCTCCTGCCTGAGTTTTCACAAATGAGCCCGAACGGCTGGCACGAAAGTTTTATGGAACCAGTCTTTAAATATGGAGCTATTCATCCATGCGTTCTTGCTGTTGGTGTATTCAAAGGGAAGGGCCTTCATATTAACATGATGAAAACATCTGGGAGACCTCGCTTTTCCGATCATCAGAGGTCTGACTTTGTGGCTGCCAGACTTGTTGATGCAAAACAAGAGAGTGACTGGGTCCTTCCTCTGCTTAAAGCCTTCTCGTTTGTGACTATCAGTCCTGATTGCAAAGGTGCGATTGGGGAACATTTTAAAGCATAAATCAGTCTCATCGCAGTTGTAAACTTGATCGGCTGTGTAGCAGCCTTCCTCCAGCAACTTTTTAAGGTCAATTGGGTTGGAATTGGCAGCCTCTTTATCAGCTGAATGGATTTCCCCAGACAAAAGAACTTGGCTTATAGTGTCTAGCCAGCCGTTACTCGCCTTAAATTTGGATTAATTTCCATTGATAAGGTGATCAAATTTCTCTGCTTGAGCTTTCAGAATAGGGCCAGAAATGGGAACTTCTTCTGAGCGAGCCTGGACAAACCATTGATACAAGGCTGAATCTAGGCTTTCGTCATTAGCAAACTTGACCTTTTTACGCTGTAAACCAGTTTCCTCTTCAAGAATGCAGGGTAGGCTACAGAGCTTATCTCCTTTTTTCCACCCTCGCAGAGTGGATTCGCGAATTCCTAGATCTCTTGGGCCTGGTCTACACTAGGCTTTTATGTCGACTTTAGCGCCGTTATATCGAATTAACCCTGCACCCGTCCACACCAGGAAGCCATTTAGTTCGACATAAAGCTCTCTTTAAATCGATTTCTGTAATCCTCCCCAACGAGAGGATTAGCGCTAAATTCGACATGGCCATATCGAATTAGGCTAGGTGTGGATGGAAATCGACGGTAATAGCTCCGGGAGCTATCCCACAGTGCACCACTCTGTTGACGCTCTGGACAGCAGTCCGAGCTCGGATGCTCTGACCAGCCACACCCCCGGGAAAATTTGAATTCATTTTCATTTTCCTGTCTGGGCAGTTTGAATCTCAGTTCCTCTTTGGACATCGAGGGGAGCTCAGCAGCAGTGGCAACTATGCAGAGCTCTCCAGCAGAGATGGCCGTGCAATCTAATAGAAAGAGGGCCCCAGCATGGACTGATCGGGAAGTCTTGGATCTCATCGCAGTGTGGGGCGATGAGTCCGTGCTTTCAGAGCTGCGCTCCAAAAGAAGGAATGCTAAGATCTACGAGAAGATCTCCAAAGCCATGGCAGAGAGAGGCTACAGCCGGGATGCAACGCAGTGCCGCGTGAAAATCAAGGAGCTGAGACAAGGCTACCAAAAAACCAAAGAGGCAAACGGACGCTCCGGATCCCAGCCCCACACATCCCGTTTCTACGAGGCACTGCATTCCATCCTGGGAGCGGCCGCCACCACTACCCCACCCCTGACCGTGGACTCCGAGGATGGGATCATGTC
>NW_020664381.1:8551274-8590089 GCF_002925995.2 Terrapene triunguis
TCTGTCCACAAACTGAAAAGTCACTGGTTGCCCTGCTCACTCAGGAACCTAGCTTTCAAAGCCTCCCGGATGCACAGGGCGTCCCGCTGGGATCTTCTAATGGCCCGGCTGTCTGGCTGGACGTAATCAGCAGCCAGGCTATTTGCCTCTAGCTCCCACCCCGCCATAAAGGTCTCCCCCTTGCTCTCACACAGGTTGTGGAGCACACAGCAAGCTGCAATAACGATGGGGATATTGGTTTCACTGAGATCACAGCGAGTGAGTAAGCTTCTCCATCTCCCTTTGAGACGGCCAAAAGCACACTCCACCACCATTCTGCACTTGCTCAGACGGTAGTTGAACAGTTCTTTTTCTGTGTCCAGGGCGCCAGTATAGGGCTTCATGAGCCAGGGCATTAGCGGGTAGGCTGGGTCCCCGAGGATGACTGTAGGCATCTCCACATCCCCAAGAGTTATTTTGTGGTCTGGGAAGTAAATACCTTCCTGCAGCCGTCTAAACAGACCAGAGTTCCTGAACACACGAGCGTCATGAACCTTGCCCGGCCATCCGACGTAGATGTTTGTAAACCGTCCCCGATGGTCCACCAGTGCTTGCAGCACCATTGAAAAGTAGCCCTTTCGGTTGATGTACTGGCTGGCCTGGTGGTCCGGTCCCAGGATAGGGATGTGAGTCCCATCGATAGCCCCTCCGCAGTTTGGGAATCCCATCGCGGCAAAGCCATCTATGATGACCTGCGCGTTTCCCAGGGTCACTACCTTTGGGAGCAGTACCTTCACGATTGCCTTGGCTACTTGCATGACAACAACCCCCACGGTAGATTTGCCCACGCCAAAGTGGTTCGCAACTGACCGGTAGCTGTCCGGCGTTGCAAGCTTCCAGAGGGCTATGGCCACTCGCTTCTCAACTGTGAGGGCTGCTCTCATCCTGGTATTCTGGCGCTTCAGGGCAGGGGACAGCAATTCACAAAGTTCGAGGAAAGTCCCCTTCCGCATGCGAAAGTTTCGCAGCCACTGGGATTCATCCCAGACCTGAAGCACTATGCGGTCCCACCAGTCCGTGCTTGTTTCCCGGGCCCAGAATCGCCGTTCCACGATATCCACATGACCCATTGCCACCGTGATGTCCTGGGCGCTGGGGCTCGTGGTTTCTGACAGCTCTGTGCCACTCTCCGACTTCAGGCTCTCACGGCGGTGCCGTAGCCTCCTCGCCCGATTTCTCTGCATCTGCCTCAGGGAAAGGTGTATGATAAGCTGCGAGGTGTTGAGAACGGCCACAAGTGCAGCGATGGTCGCAGCGTGATCCATGATCGCAGTGCTGTGGCGTCCGCGCTGTCACTGACCAGAAAAGTGCGCGAACTGATTTCCCGCCGGCGCTTTCATGGAGGGAGGGAGGGCGTTAGTGACGGACGGATGACGACAAATTTTTTTTACCCAGAAGGCATTGGCGGCTCGACCCAGAATTCCGATGGGCAGCGGGGACTGCGGGAACTGTGGGATAGCTGCCCACAGTGCACCGCTTCCAATATCGACGCTCGCCCCCTTAGTGTGGACTCACAAAGTCGAATTACTGTCCTTAGTGTGTCCTTAGTGTGGACACACACGTTCGACTTTGCAATATCGATTCCACATATTCGATTTAAGTAAAATCGAATTACCCTCGTAGTGTAGACATACCCTTGGAAGCTGAGTTTGTTGTTTGCCCTTCTTTAGTTGATCCAGGGCGTACAGTTTCTCTTGGGCAGAAAACGACTTGCGTTTGCGAACTGGCGTATCCATAACGGTAAAATATTTTTAAAAATATAGGAAATTAATAACAAGTTCATGGGTTGTACATGTGTATGGTGTTTACCTGAGAACTAAGTGCAATGGGCCTGCAATGGCCACGAGTCACTTTATCCTATAAGGCCGGAAGAACGCGGTTTATTTATAAATGTCGTAAAAAAAGTATTCCGGCAAAACGCGAACAGTATTGCCAGTAGACTCAAGACAACGAATTTGGCCTATGCCTCAAGTTTAATGTCATCAATTAAACTTAAGTATAACAATTATAAAAAATACCTATTGGCAACCAGTTGGGCCATACAACATTTTTTTCTTTTCTAATTGGCCTCAGTCCAATCATATTACACTGCTCGCACACTCCCCTTCAGTTCTTACTATCCAATAGGGTAAAAAATGGGCAAGTCTCAAATGCTCGCCTAGCCCACTGGGCATTACTGCTGCAAAAACAAACAAACAAAAAATACTGCAGTAAAACCTATTAAAACACCATCTTTGTTACCAACTGCCCTACTATACCAAGGGAAGCCACATAAGTGTCCCAATCTTAATCAATTAAATCTAAAAAAACCCAAAGAACAAAAGCCTTTCCAACCATTAATCCAAAAAACAGTTTCTGTTAATAGGTATCATTTCTTTGTTAATGGTTCTAGTCATTACCATCAAGGTAAACCTCATACCAAATTTAATAAAAATGCAAAAATCAAATAAAAACATAGTAAAAGTAATCCTAAAGATTTCCAAAACCAAAAAAAAAAGGGTCGCTAACAGTAAATCCTTTGTACAAAAAATATGCGCCATTAAAATCTCAGGTGTATAAAGGTCCTTAAATGACTTTGCAGATTAACTTTGTAGGTCCTTTGCCAAGAACTCAAAGAGGTAACCAATACCTATTAGTGGTCAATCCTTTTTCAAAGTGGGTAAAGGCATTTCCTCTTAAGGCCAATACTGCAAAAGCCACCGCCAAGGTCCTAATAAAGCAAGTCTTCTCTCAATAAAAAATCCCTGCAAAGGTAAAATCAAACCAAAAATCACATTTAATTGAAGAGTTCTTTAGGAACTCTCTTAAATTAATAAGTCCCGCAAAAACTACACATCCCGTACAAACCACAGTCATTAAAAATGGTAAAACAAACCAATCAAACAATAAAAGTATTGTTAAAAAAAACTGGTTAATGCCAATAAACGTCACTAAAACACTCTCATGCCTCTAATTTTAATGGCATTAAAAGCAACACCGGCTGCATCTACTAATAAAATACCCTTTAAAGAAATAATAGGCCAACCAATGCAATTACCAAAACATTTAATTTGGCACACCAGTGGCAGTCAATTAAAAAAAATAAAAATAAATACCTACCTGCAAAATCTGCAAAAACATTTAAATCAAATCCACTTGCAGGTAGCAGCCAAATTTTAAAAAAATCCAAACAAAAGGCAAAGGCTTACTTTAAAAAAAAAACCTAATAATAATTAATAAATCCCTAAGTTTAAAAACCAAGTAATGTTGTTGTTGTATAAATCACCGAAACATGGGCTGTGTAACCAATAAATCGAACCTTTCCGAATCATCGATAAACTCAGTTCAGCAGTGTATAAAATTAAAATAACAAAAGGCATGTGTAATAAAAACGAAATCTATCATACTAATCAGCAGTTTCCTCCTCAAAAAGTAAGTAAACAGCATCCAACAAAATCGCAACAACTAAAGCCCAGCAAATTGCAACCATAAAATAAACATTAATATTTCTAATTTACTACCTTATTGTTGCTCTAAGGGTAAAACTAAGCCAAAATCACAAATTTAAAACTAAACTGTTACAGCCCCATAAAACCAAACAACATGGTCGTGCTCAATTGCCTGAGCACGTAAAACAAAACATACCAACACAAAAAAACCAAACGATTATACTCAACCCAAAACTTGTATACAAAAAAAGCAATTTACTGTTTATAATATGCATAACATAACCCAACTGTTTAATAAAACCCAATGTAAAATTAATCAGCTAATCATTTTAAACAATAATCAGCACAAAAATCAACATTAAAAAAAAGCTCTGCATATGAAAAATATGTCGTTAATGCAATCACTAATGCATTACAATCCTTAAAATTAAAAAAGGTTCCTAACTTAATTAAAAATAAGCAACTATTAAGTTGGTACTGTCCCAAGTGTTTTCAAAAGCTAAAAAAACAACCCAATCCACATGTTTAAATTCATACCAGCATTTGTCAGTGGGTGCTATTAAAAAAAAAAAAATCTGTAACACCTCACTCCAACCAAAACAGTTGTTTTCTTTCAAAAAAAATTGTATAATGGCACAATCTTTGTATGTCTCATGTACGGTCTTGTTACCAGTATTTAATCCAAACAAAAATGTGTACAGGCAGTTGACTGCTGTCCATTCTATAGGTCACCTCAAAAACAACATCTATAAAAAACGCATTAATGCACCTCCCCTGGTGGACTGTCACATTCCAACTCAAACTTAAAAAGTGCCACAAATGTGGCTCTAAAAAAAAAAAAAGCCTCAGTACATCTGTAGGTGTAACGTGTTTAAAACAAATACTGTTCTGTGTAAACTACAAAAAAAACCATTACTATTATTCAGTCTAACCCAGCCTATCATCTTTATAAAAATGGTGTTAAAACTGTCCCCATAAATACTTAACCACCTACATCCTACCTGTGTGACGGGGTTCATTGGTGCAAACCACCCCGTCAAACGGGAGCTTGTAGCCTATAGAACTAACCTGCTTGCTTGCATATATATATATATATATATATATATCTTATTGTTTAAGTATTTGGTTTATTGTAATAGGTTTATAAATTTATATTAAAGTAAGTTTGGCTGTAATGCAAAAGACCTACAGGCTATATCCTGTGTGTTAAGCTAAGGCAAAGTTAGCATATCTATATTAAAACCTTTTACTCAAAAAGCAAAGTTAATCTGTAGCTTGTTACCTAAATAAGTAAGTACCCACGCCTATGTCTATAACCTTTTATCTAAACCAATAAACAATAAAGAATGGCATAGGGGTTTTTTCAATGTTGTATCCACAAACTTAACAGGTACTCCACAAAAAAACTTATGTGCGTATGTACATGTCATCAATACGCACATAGATACTAACTTAAAAAGTAAGCGTACCCACAAAATGTTAGGGTACAAGAAATAAAATTTGGGCATTTAAAAAAAAATTTTTTTTTTGTCATTTGTGCCCTATAAAAAAGGTATCCCACCTCGCTAAAGCACTCCACTCTATCATTCTCACTTACATTCTATTTCTACTCTATCTCTCTATCTAGTCTATTTACAATAACTACTAGTATTAGTAGGCTATACTTCTTCTTCTTCTTCTTAGCCTAGTTTTTTTGAAACTTAAAGTTTAAGCTTGGTTTCCCTAAGTTTTTTATTCTTAGTTTTGTTTATTAGGTTTTAATTTTAAGTTTGTTAGTCAAGTAAACCCTAATTTAGTTTTAATAGCTCTTAGCATTAAATTTTTCTAAGCACTGCATCCCTCACTCAAAATTAAAAAACCTAAACTGCAAGGCTGGTCCTGTGTCTCTTACCACCAGGTTATCAAAAAAGGGTGTAAGTATATTAACCAAAGCTTTGTTGCATATAATACTATATTAGCATATGCATCTTTTAAATAGCAGTAGTGCAGTTGTAACTTTGTAACTCTAAATATTTTACCATTTACTTACTATTATTAATTTTAATAAAAAGTCTTTAAGGCTATATCTGTGTCAGTGTAAGCTTCCTGTCATACCCCAAAGGGTCCTTTGTAAATTCTGTAAAGCCTAATTTAGAACAAAAACTTTAATCTTCTAAGCAAACAAATTAACAAGCCTAAAACCCATACTATTATTATTATTATTATTATTAATAATAAAATTAATAAATCAAATTCCCATATTATCCAAATTAATATTATTAGTACACCCTAAATCAGGCTACAATTAGGAAAAAAATTTCTAACTACAGTTAAGTACTGGAATAGCTTATCAAGGGAGGTTGTGGAATCCCTGTCATTGGAGATTTTTAAAGAACAGGTTAGACATCTGTCAGAGATGGTGTAGGTATACTTTGTCCTGTCTCGAGGTGGGGGGAGAGTAGGGAAGGGGCTGGACTAGATGACTTCTCAAGGTCCCTTCCATCCCTTCGTTTCTGTGAGTCTGTGATTATGCAGTTGAGTGGGTTTGAAACTTCTTCAGGGTGTGACTACTGCTTCGATGGCAGCGAAGTGACGGTGGTGTATTTTTGAAGAAATTCGTTGTCTTGAGTCTACTGGCCTGTTTTTTCTGCCACTGGTGCTAGTTCTGTTTCTTCCTGCTTTTTCCATTGTAGGTCATCAGAAAACAGAAGCAATTTCTCTAGGTGATAGGATGGGAAAGGGTGCTTTGGTCTGGTGCTTGAGTAACAGCAGTAACTGAAAGACTGTAGTACTTCACTAATTCTATTTTTTTCCCCTTTTGTGTCTTGGTTCAAGGTTGACTTTTCTATAAGTAAGTCTTAAAATTTGGCAGTGTTCACTATTTTAAGCACTGACTTGCTAAAGCTTAGCAAAGATAGGAGGCATGTTGTTCATCTTCACATAGCAACACAAGTAAAATCTATTGTAATCCCCAGAAGACAGAGCAGCTGCTATTTTAAAATGTCACTAATGCTGCTTGGAGTCCTTAGGAATAGTGACATAATTGAATGAATGTTGTAACTTTCTAAGAGCTTCAGATACCTTAAGCATTATTGTTGTATTTTCTTAAATTTCCAGTTCAGAGTGGAACTATTTTCAGAGCTACACTGTTAAGTCAAAAGGTTTTTTTTAGAATAGTGACTTTATCTTTTTCTTTTTTTTTTATAGCATCTGCAGAGAAAGAGGCAATCAAGAGCACATACTCCAAAGTAATGGATGCATATGGACTTTAAGGTGTATTAAAAATAAATTTGGGTAAATTTTTAAAAAAAAAAAAAAAAGAAAAAAGGTGATTTATTAATTGGAGAGAGCCTCTCTGTCCCTGTAAGATCTTCAGGACAAGGATTATGCTTCCTTTAGTGTTTGTACTGTGCCTAGCATGTTGTATTACCAGAAACAAAGAGTAAACTCAAATAACTTCCACTTTCACAACCCCTCTTGCTTTCAGTAATACACTCCCCGTGTTTGCAATCCCTTGACTTCCATAGGAGAAGTTGAGAGCTCACAAATTAGGGGTGCATGTGTATACTTGTTCAAGAAGAGAACACCAATATCTTCCAATATCACCCGCCCAGCAAGGTTCACTGTACTGCCTCTGAATTCGATTTTCACTGTTTAATGAACAAAGTTAATACTTAACCCAAAACTAGATATAGTATATAGTTGTTTTATGACTTGTAAAGTTATCGTATTTCTATGTCAAAATATTCATGCAAAATAGAATACCAAAAGGAATTGCCTTGGTTAAAAATTAAGAGTACCATGTATATACTCGATCATGAGCTGGTTCGTTTATAAGCCGACCCCCCCCAAGATGGATAAGTAAAAATGGAAAAATTTTATAACCCATTCATTAGCCGACCCTATAATTCAGGGGTCAGCAAACTTTGGTTCCTGGGCCATCAGGATAAGCCGCTGGCGGGCCGAGATGGTTTGTTTACCTCGAGCATCTGCAGGCACGGAGGTAAACCTAAGTAAACAAAGTGTCCCGGCGCGCCAGCGGTTTACCCTGATGGGCCAGGACAGCAACTGATGGGGAAATTTTTTGGGGAGGGAGAAGCTAGGAGTCAGGGGAGTAACCCCTGTGACCACCCCCCACATTACCCCACCCCTAGCCCAGGACCCCCACACTCCCCATCCCATCCCTTCCCACCTTATCTGGGAAGGGCCAGGGGAGGATGTCTCTGGCCAGGCTGGAGCTGCTCCAGTAGGCTGGGCGGCGTGGCCGCAGCCTGCTCCGGCGGGCCAGACCTGGTGGCGTGGCCGCAGCATGTTCCAGCGGGCTGGGCCGGGCGGCGCGGCCACAGTCTGCTCTGGGGGGCGGGGCCGAGCGGCACTGCTGCAGCCTGCCAGCCCCGGAGCTGCAGCTGCTTCGGAGGCTGGGGGGAGAGCAGCGTGGGCAGAAGCAGAGAGACTCTGGCCCCGCCTCTTCCCTTCTGGCTCTGCTGGCTGTGCTGCCTCTCCTTGCTCCCTCTGTTGGGGGGAGGGGCTGTGTCCCACCTCTCCCTCTCTATACCCGTTCATAAGCCGACCCCCTTCTCTGGTGCTTCCCTTTTTTACTAAAAAAAATCGGCTTATGAACGAATATATACGGTAAGTAAATTTTCCAGAGCTATAGAACTAAGCTTGGTGGATGTAACCATTGGCTATATTGAAATGGCAAATTGGCTTTAGGACAGGGGGGAAAAGGCTGAAAATCACTGATGATCTCCCTTGTTATCTTTAAAATATTTGTAATTAGAATTCATCACTCAACTATATTTCTGGTTTTACAGGAGACACTTTGTTACATTATCTGGTTCTAGTCACAGGATGTATGTCTGTGGGAAAGATTCAAGAATCTGAAGTTTTTCGAGTTACTTCCACTGAATTCATATCATTACGAAGTGACCCTTCAGATGAAGATCGTATTTCAGAAGTGCGCAAAGTTTTGAACTCAGGAAATTTTTATTTTGCATGGTCTGCTACTGGGGTCAGTTTAGATCTTAGTCTTAATGCTCACCGTAGCATGCAAGAACACACCACTGACAATAGATTTTTCTGGTGAGTTGATAATACATTTTGCCAGGCCTGACGTAATGTAATGTGTGTACATATTGATCTATGGCAAGTTTTGATCATTGACTCTGTTCGGCAAAACTTGATTGTTAAAATTGCACTCATATAAAATTCCATGTTGTTTTATTTCCGACTCCTATAAAAGTGAGTTTGAACATTTTCTGTGATAACAATCAGACACAGTTTGGGGTGTTGTCTTCACTAAAAGATCAAGTTGTGAAAACAGACAATACTGTACTTTGATCAAAACGCTTGTCACAATGATGTAACATTTTGCTTTTTGTGTTGCCCGAAGAAACTAATTGAACCTCTGTAAAATGAATCATTGCTTTTCTATAGAAAACTGGTATTGGCTGGGAGATTCCAAAGGGCATTTCTTACTTTTGAGCACTGTTGTTTCTAAGGGCTTGTCTATGCTGGTACTTTAAAGTGCTGCAACTTTCTTTCTCAGGGGTGTGAAAAAACACCCCGCTGAGCACATCAAGTTTCAGCACTGTAACGTGCCAGTGTAGACCGTGCACCATCCACTGGGCGCTACGCCCCTCGTGGAGGTGGGGTTTTTTGAGTGCTGGGAGGGCTCTCTCCCAGCGCTGCAACCAAACAAGTCACGTTAAAGCACTGTCAGGGCAGTGCTTTAACATTGCCAGTGTAGACAAGCCCTAAAACTGTGATACTCCCTCTGTTGTTTGGAAACTACATGTTGCTTTCACTCTTTGTTTGCAGCTCTTTATTACACAGTTAACTACATTGTGTCCTTCCTTGTAGAAGGTAGTTTTAAATAAAATGTATGTGGCTTTTTTATATATGTAATTCTTGATAAAACAAGTACTACTGCTTTTTTCTGCTGAGACTGCAAACAAATGGGTCAACTAGTGCCAATCGTGAGAAATATGGACAGTATTACAACTCTTAAGAGTAAATCTTAAAACTTTTGAAGGTTAGTATACTTGTTCTTATGATTCTTAGGTGAGGTTCTGCTCCAGTTTCTCTTCTACCCTGCCTTTTGCCTTCCTTCCTTCCATTTCTCATGCTTAGTGAATATAGGTAACCCTCCTACAACTACTGAAACACTCAACACTGCCCCGTTGATGTACATGTACATTAGAAGAGGTGAAAAGCTACTTGTTTCCCACCTGCTGTAACTTTTCCACTGACATGGCACCTTAAGCCTAGAGCAGCTCTGTTTCTGTGCCAGTTCTGTCCTACCCTTTGCCACTTCTTCGTGGGAAGTGGGGATAAAGGGATGACAAGGTAGAGTTCTAGTATGAAGTCAAGCATACAAAACCAGGGTGGGGGGAGGATTCTGGGCTTTGAGGAGATGGGTCAGGTCAGGAATGTTTCCACACACAAATTCCAGTAGAATTCTTATCTTTGCGTGCCAATACCCCAGGAAATTGGCATTGGCTATTTGAATAGGCTAGTAACTTAAGGCTTAAGATCATCATGCTAGAGGACCATCATAGTAGCTGACACTATTCAAATCAATTTAGCTTTAAATTTTCTGTGCATCCTTAACTTTCATTTTTTTTAAATTTAAATCGCCTGCTTTTTATGCCTTCAATAGCTAGCCAGTAAATCACTAGTTACAATGTGAAATAGATTAAATGACCCAGATTTGCATATCCAGAAAACTAAACACTAAAAATCAGTTTTAAAAAGAAATATTCTGTATACACATTTTAATCTTGCCAAGAGTTTTGTATATAAATCCATTTGTCAGATTCCACGAAGAAAAATGTTGTTTACTTTCCCAATCTCCTATTTCAACAGAGCATATCTTTGTACTGTATTGCAAAATAATACATACCCAACCCACAGAATTTTTGAGGTTTCATTAATAAATACTTGTAAATTTCTCTGGAATGCTTGCTAAAAGTCAGGTATGTATTTTGAAAAACAATGGAGACACTATTAAAATAAACAACTAACCTAAAAATAAACCACTAATGTACCGAGAGTGTTAAGAGAAGTTCTTAAGAAATTATTTGTGGTTACAATAAAATATTCTGAGAACCAGCTCTCTTACTGACCATATCTTTTTTTCCTATTCAATAAACTTTCCCTCTTTTCATAAGTGAATCTCTCACTCAAAAGGAGTACAAAAGCCAAACACTAAATGCAAACTATAATCTTATTTACCAGATACTGACCATTTATTTTTAAAGTGCTTCCTGTTGGCTCACAGACATATCTAGTTTATGCTTTTTTCATTTGCGTTGTACTTAATTTTAGAACATTGTGAATGTGATGTTACAACATGTCAGCACTCTGAATTATTACCCCTCTTTACCTTTTCTCTCATACTAACCCTGCTTCACAGTATAAAAAAGTTGTTTGAATTAACTAATGAAATGCTGCTAATATTACCGTTGTGACTGTCATATTAGTAATTTAAAATACTACTTTAGATATTTTGTGGTTTATGAGAATTCTTAGTGTCTATACTATTGCTTATGAAACACTTACTACTGTAATTACATTATGTTTTTGTTACCTGTAGTTAACACTAAACATTACCTGGAGCATGACTAAAGGAGTAACAAAAACTGAATTCACGTAGTTTTATATTTCATACATTACACAATAATAACACCAAAGTTATAATTTTTGACTTATATACCTATTACAAAATCCCATAACCAGTGGTTAACAACCTGGATTACACTTCATAATCACCCATCCCATTGTTTGGATCAATGAGTTTCATCATTAGGCTGTAGTGTTGACTAATTCGCAGTGAACTGACAACGGTCATGGGGTGCTTCAAAGAAAACAAGCACTGTTAGCTTAAGCAAACATAATTTGAACAAAACTGAGATGCCCCAAATACTGATGACACTCCTGGAAGCCTGTTGAATTATTCTTGCAATACAGGATCTCTGACATGGTAACATGTTCCAGGGTTTTAAAATAAGCTTTTTGGGGGTGGGAAACTGTCCCAAGAAATTGTTAAATGTGTACACAGAGGGTTTTTTTTCAGTTTGTAGCCAGTCCAAATTCTATCCTGGTTAGCAGTGTACCAGTTGGTTATAGGGTGGCCTATATGAAATGAGTTCGTGGGTCACACATGACACACAAAATAGCCCCACCGTTGGCATTCTGGTTTTATTTTCTCTGAGACTGACTGACCATGAAAACTCTACTCTCTAATCCATGGTTTTCACATTAGTAGGAAGGGATAGGGGAATCTGCACTATTAACAGAAGATTCTAGGTTGTCAGTTTTTATGTCCATTAAAATTCACTACAGACAATTTTTGTCCTACAGACATCTAAGCTACTGTCTAGAAGGTTTTGCTATGTCAAATATGTTTAAATAGGAGTTGTGGATGAAACTGTGCATGTTATGGAAAGCTTTCCTCTTCACGTTCCTTATATTGAGTATGGAGTTTCAGAAATAAGACAGCAGTTGCCTAAACAAAATGAGCCATTTTATTTCTTTCTAATTGTCATTAATTTGAGTCCCTTCTGTTTCTGATAGGAACCAATCCCTGCATTTGCATCTTAAACACTATGGTGTGAACTGTGATGACTGGTTATTGCGTCTCATGTGTGGAGGAGTAGAGATTAGAACAATTTATGCAGCTCACAAACAGGCAAAGGCTTGCCTCATTTCACGACTAAGCTGTGAACGAGCTGGGACCAGGTTTAACGTACGGGGAACGAATGATGATGGTCATGTTGCTAATTTTGTTGAAACAGAACAGGTATGCTGTATTATTATAACTATATTGCCCATCTGTCTGTACTCAATATAATGATAACAACTTACGGCTTTTTGCTCCAGGTGGGCCAGAACCATAGCTAATGTATGTTGGTGTTCTTCTTTTGCAGTGAGTGAAGCTAAGTCAATTTACACTGAGGATTTTCCCCTATAGCCCTCTACCTCGATATAACGCTGTCCTCGGGAGCCAAAAAATCTTACCGCGTTATAGGTGAAACCGTGTTATATCGAACTTGCTTTGATCCGCCGGCGTGCGCAGCCCTGCCCCCTCCCCCCCGAGCACTGCTTTACCGCGTTATATCCGAATTCGTGTTATATCGGGTCGCGTTATATCAGGGTAGCGGTGTATTTGGAACTATTACTATACTGTAATGCATGAAATTATAGATTATTCTGTGGTTGGTACTTTTGATTGCATTGTTATGAAGAGCCTGATCCTGCAGTTGTATACATGTGGGTAGGTCATATCTGGGTGAATCTCTGTGCTTGTGCAGAGCCCCATTAATTTTGATAGTTTCACCCAGGTGCAGGATTGGGGTCAGTATGCAGTCAAGTTTCTTGAACTATATTTTTCCAGTAAGCTACTTATTAGATGATAAATTGCAGTTCATTTTTATAACATTTGAAATTTATTATTTTTAACCTAAGGCTAAATATTAGCACTTTGAGGAAATCTTGGAGTTGACATTGTCAAGTAATGAGTTAATATATTTTAAAAACATGCATCTCATAATGGAAATAAAGTAACTAAACCATCCTAAGTCCCAAATTTAACTCTTGTGATCTAAGAACTTACAGAAATAAGAAAACATTTACTTATGTAACAAGAGTGAATATTAAACACTGAAAGAGAAATCAAAGCTTCTACACAAACTTTGAAAGAGCCTTATGGAAAGTTTTAAAGATAAACGTGAAAGGGTTCCTAGAAACTAAATTAAGAGAATCGGGTTAAATATTTTTATCTGTTTTACAGGATTCTTAAGTTTTCCATTTTATTTCTCTTACACACAATCCCATTTAAGTCTTCTCTATGATTTTTGTCTAAATGTTACCAAAATATATATTAAAAAGTGGATGTGAAATGAAAAAGTTTTAAATATACTCTGCATTGCCGTCTTAAAGAAATCTTTACAGGGAAACACTTTTTATGAGAACTTGGAGCAGGACTTAATTTAAAAAGAAGAATACCCTCTTTCTAAAACCACAATAAACTTGTCCCTGAGGTATATTGTATCTTCTTACTATTGAATACTTATTTATTCAAGTTGTGCATTCCGAGGCACGAGACACACAGGTAATTTAATATGAATTTTTAAAAATAACAAATATTGTTACTCCTGCTTATACTATGACATAGTTGTATTTTATTCACTGTGTTTAGATAATGCAAAAAAGACTGCTTTGTTTCTGCAATTCCCCAGTAAAATTACAGTACTGCTTTTTCTCAACAGGTGATATTCCTAGATGACTGTGTGTCTTCCTTCATACAAATTCGTGGATCTGTTCCATTATTTTGGGAGCAACCTGGTCTGCAGGTAAGTAGTTAAGATAAAAGTTGAGGCCCTGTTGCACTGTTATCTTTTTGGCTGAGCTCTGGATGAAATTCTTTGGGAGAGAGACTTTTGCTTCTTAACGGACTGGCGGTATTGCTGTTGAAGACACTACTTCCTATGGGACCTGTGACACTAAAATAAAAAATGAGGACATTTAAAAATTCTTAGATGTAGCATGGCAGCTGTATAAGCATACCATAACAGTCACAGAAGGCTCACGTATCCCTAAACAAAAAAGCTAGAAGTGTAGTTACATGACAAGGTTCAAGAGGTGGTGTCAAAAAGGTGTTCTTCAGAAAACTAACATTAATGAAACCAATAGAAAGAAGCACATATTATGGAAGGAATAATGTATGACAGAAATAGGATTTAAACGGATTTTGGAGAGCAGATACCCAAACACACACACACAAACAAACAAACAAAAAATTCAACTATGTAACTTAATGTACTCTTGTCAAAGGTGGGATCCCATCGTGTCAGAATGTCAAGGGGATTTGAAGCAAATGCACCGGCTTTTGACAGGTGAAATAGTGGCTTGCATTTTTCTTAATATGCTGTTCTGATCAGGTAGTTTTACTGATTTAAAGCTGTAATTCAGCAAACCATGTGAGTAGTCCTTTTGAAGTTCAGTGGGCTATTCATGTGCTTAATATTTCATCTTGTAATCTTTATTTGGCAACTTCTTGATTAAAATTGGAGTTTAGACTTTCATTTCATACTGTATGTAACAATGCTTGGTTAAACTCCATGTAACTTCTTGGTATTAGCCAAATGTTTCCTCTTAAGTAGAATTTTTGCTACCATTGAACTAAATAAATAAGTCAATTGTCACTTGGTATCACCGGGCTGGATCACTTCCTTGGGATGCATTTCAATAAAATAGCTGCCATAATAAATGTACACTGTACTCTAGTATTTCATTCAGATGGGGTTGATTAAGAGAAGATTCTGATTATATTACCTTGTTATTAGCCAAAAGGTGAGTGAGGATTTTTTTTCTTCTGTTAACAGGCATTTCCGAACACTTAAAAATGTATATGGCAAGCAAATTATTGTAAATTTACTTGGGGCAAAAGAAGGGGAGCACATGCTTAGCAAAGCCTTCCAGGTAAGTATTATGATTATCTCATGCCCTGTATGTTCTCAGAATTGGCTTATGCCTTAGGCGCGTGTTAAATAGTCATTAGAGAATGAAACAGATATGTTATACACTAGAGTAACTGCTTGTTGTTAAAATAAATCTGTACCCATTTTGCTCAATACAGGATCCTAAAAGCTCACAGAGGCATTTCTTAGGATATATACAAATCGTTTTAATGACAATCAATATGTCTGAGCATGTTAGCCAAAATAAGCATTCTTTTTAAAAATTATAACTGGAATATGGCAGGCCGCTGATAATAAATTGTAAATTATCTTCCCTCAATACTTGTTTATGTCTAAAGGAAATAACTTCTGCATTCTAATGATAGGCATATAGGTATATAGGCAACAGATGTTTTGGTATTTAATACTGAGTGTGCTTCAGGTAAACAATTTTTTTCTCCAAAATACTGCTCTAGTAATTCCTGGATGTATTTTTAGACTGTAGAGAAAAGGACTTCTTGAACTTCAAATGAATACATCACTTGAGGCTTAAAAATAACTTAATAGTTTAATTGAAATTTAAACTTTTAAAACTTATTCAGAAGACCAGCATTTTGATTGTAACTGGCCAGTCTCAAGATTTCTTGCTACCGAGTTATATAGTTGAATAAAGATTCTCCTGGATTCTAATTAATTAGAGAATAGCCTGTAATATCAGTCCAGTTTCTCTCATATTATCTTTTTTTCCCAACCGAGATCATTTTCTAATTACTTACAATTAATTTGTAAATAAATTATTTTATATTACCAATTTAGACTGTGAAATCACCTGTAAGATGCTCAGTTATACTTATAAAATATATTTAACCTTAAAATAATACCAGGATAGAAATTCCAATAAAAAGAAAACTAAGCTGAAGATGACAATATTGTGTGTCTGGGGTACAGAAAATTTTATTTCATTGTAAATGTCACTTGAGTTATTTTTTTAATCTAATTTTAATATAAGATGCTCTTAATACAGTGTAAAGTTTATTTTCATCATCCTTTTTTACATAGTACTCTTAGAGAGAATTGTAAGGAATGTAGGAGCTGCCTTAGTGGAACAGACAAATGAGCAGTCTAGTCTGATATTTAACAGTATCAATGCCATGTTTCAGGGAACAGCAGAAAACTGTGAAATCCACCTCAGTAGTGTGCTGTGGGGAAATGTGTTCTTGGACTCAATTGGTGTTCTGTAGATACCCTACATAAGAAGAATTTTGATAGTCTTTATTTTTATTCTGCCTAGGTTTCTCCTAGCTACAGATGATCTTCATTTAAATGTCTATTGTTTCCTTTTTGTTTGTTTCCCAGTATTACCAGGATACATTTATATTGATTTAAAAATCATAGGCTTTGAATTTTGAATAAATTTTTAAAAAGGAGGAACAAATTTTCTTCTGATAAAGCCATTATTTACGTAAGATGGCAACTATAGTATTCATTCACTACTTCTACCATGGACTTGCATATTAACAGTGCTGGAAATGATGTCCCATTTAATTAGTATACTGTCACCAACTGTGATCTCAAAATGGACATTTTTAAATAAAATTGTTGCAAGTATATTTTCACTTCTGAAAAAATTGCATTTATCTTTGACTACTTTATGAGCACGACTTTTAACATTCCAAACTTCTGAACAACTTCACACAGACAATTTAGTCATCTCTTTTCCAGACTGAACAATCCCAGTCCCTTTACTTTCTCCTCATATAGAAGCTGTTCCTTATTCCCAATGATTTTTGTTGCCCTTTTCTGTACTTGTTCCAATTCTAATATATCATTTTTGAGATGGGGTGACCAGAACTACACACAGTATACAAGGGGTGGGTGTGCCCTGGATTTATAGAGTGGCATTATGATGTTTTCTGTCTTATTATCTATCCCTTTCCTAATGGTTCCTAACGTTCTGTTTTCTTTTTTGACTGCCACTGCATGTTCTTGGCTAATACTATTAACTAAGTTCCAATGAGCAAAATTTAATTTTGCCTTGGTTAAACTTCTGAACTCCATTAGAACAGTAGAGTTGTCCAAATGTAACTGAGATCACAATTTGGTTTGCAGACTCTTTTTATTCTTTAGTGGTGATGTGTGGGCAGGAAAGAACACAGGATGACTTTCAGAGTTTAGGATGAATTTTCAGGCTGGTACATTTGGAAAAAAAAAAGGCCATTGTTTTACTTGTAAAGAGAGCAAATTTGCTCAGAAGGCATTGAGACGAAAACATGGAATTCCCCCTCAATGCCACTTATACAAAGTCACTTTTCAGAGCAGATTGCAATTTAAGATGACAAATAAGCTATGTATAGAATTAAGCTGCAAATAAACAGTCTATGGTAGGGGATCTCAAACTTCAGTATGGGTCACATCTTAATAGAGTGCATCTCTTGGACTCATACTCTCACATTTGTAATCCTACAGGCTTCCTCCCCATCTTTTTGTGATCACATAACATGTGGCAACTACAGCAACTGTTTACATGCAAAAATAATATTAGGAAATCAGTTAATGTACTTTAGCTGGATTTTTTTAAATGTAATTTAACAGCTGAAAACAAGGAGAGTAGGCACCATGTGACCAACCAGCTCCCCACAGACCGTCACTGGTCCCTGGGCCACTATTTGCGAACATCAGTTCTAAAACTAGTGAACTTGTCAACATATGGTTTTTTTTTCCTGCCATGGTTGATGAGCTTACTAACACCTTAAACTGTGGAAGAAGATTGCAATACTTACGTTGCTTTAATGATTTTAAAGTAGAAGGTAGAATGTAAATCTGCTTCTGGTTTTGGCAATTAAAAAACAAAAATTCAGTTGTAATAATTTAGAGTCTTGGTTTATATTTTCTTAGAATGGTTTGGATTAGTATATAATAAAGTATGTCTCATTTTAGTAGAAAAAGTGATAATGATAAAGATACTGAACAAATGGAGTTAATAACTTTCTTAACATTGGTGGCATGTTTGGCTTATACTAATCTAACACCCTGTTTGTTGCTTGGTATATTTATACTTTTTCCTCTCTCTTTCCTGATATCAGAGCCACTTGAAAGCCTCTGAACATGCTATTGATATCAAAATGGTGAACTTTGACTATCATCAAATGGTTAAAGGCGGAAAGGCAGAAAAACTACACAGCGTGCTTAAACCTCAAGTCCAAAAATTCTTAGAATGTGGATTTTTTTATTTCGATGGAAAGGAAGTTCAAAGGTTTGACTATATGACTTCTGTAACTTTCCTACAATCAGAATACGATCGTAATTTAATTTTTCACTCTTTTAGCCACAAATATAGAAGAAAAATATTTCTGGTGGTTTGTGTGAAGACAGACTGTTTTCATTTATCTAGGATGGTGACCTGAGACTGAAATATGAACCAGTTACTTTGTGTTTATATATAAATGTATGCCATGTTTTCTTGTTCCTGAATAGTCTCTAAAAGTCTAGGGTGATACTAAGTTCATACTGGTATTAGATTAAAGTCTGTGTTTTGAACTCACCATTTTGGCTTACTTAATGCAATCTTCCTTGTACCTTATTAGGATAAGGAAGTAACTTTTGACAGGGAAAGCAGAACCAGTTTTTCCTGTTGCTGGTACTAACGCTGTCTAAATTATCTTTGGTGATGGAGCATAGCTGTTTGATATTCAGTCTAAGTGCTGTCAGCCAATGGGACTAATTCCCCTAAATTATTTCTGAGCCTGGGTTTCCCATGTGGTTGTAGAGGGCTGTCCACAAAAATGAACTTTTTTTTTTACTGAACAATAAAATATCCTAAAATCTACTCCACCACACGATCACATTTTAATATCTTATTAGCCTTAAAGCCATATCAGTTTGAGAGTTTCTTTTTTAAAAAACTATAATTTTTGCCATTGAGAGAACTAGAATTAGAAGTCTCTCTTAATTGTGATGTGTGGGTAAAAATGATTTTATTAGATTGTCCTCTTGGAAAAACAAACAGCCCTGTTTTTTTTTCTTTCTCTTTCTGTCCTGACAAATTAGATTTGCTAATACCCTCTTTATTTTGACCAGTGCAATCTTTTTTGTTTACTACAGTAGAAGTAAATATGTATTGTCACAATAAGTGTCCATTCTGGCATAATTAGGAGATGGAAAACAAAATAAAACCCAATTTAGAGATGTTTGTTCTTGGAGGATTATAGGTGTTCAATTGGCTCCTAAGATGCTTTTTTCCAGTTTTCCCAAAATATTATTTTAGTTTTAACTTTCATTAAAGATAAACAAAATTGATAACACAAATTATTTTTTTAAATAACTATTAAGAAGCTGACAAATATAGAAGGTAAGGGAGTACAACTGAGATAAGACACGTTAAGTTATAACTTGCAGTAGGTATACAAATTTTTAAGTTTTGCTATAACTTTTTAAAATCTATTCATCCTATTTGTTTTATCTCTTTTCAATAGGTAAATTGTTAATCTAGTACAGACAATAAGTCACTTCATTTTTCTTTAGTCTTTTATTGTGTCAACCACATTTCTATAGTTGTTTTTTCCCAAAGATAGTGTTGAAATAATGTACTGGATGCGGTTTTATTACATTTACTGTTTACTACAGTCTTACTTTAATTTCAGCAAATCAGGGCACTTTCCTAATGCTTTGTTTTCTAACTTTTGTTTTCTTTTATAAATAGTTTATTTTAACTAGAAGTGAGTACCCCTGAAATACTTAGAAAATGCATGTTGTATTTCCTGGGTTGTCTAGAAAGAGAGTTCATTCCAGCATTACACTTCAGAAAACAAGGACCGCACCAAAAAATTGAAGGAAGACTTTGTTTTATTTGCTGGAGATAAATTGCTCTTGTGTAAAGAGATGCCAGTCTTGTTGCTATTGGTGGATCTATAGCTGCCAACATTATAAATGTATTTTTATAACAATAACATTGCAATTACAGTGCCTTGATTTACTAGTCTCTTGGTGTCCTTTGTTGATGTTCTTTGTCTTACTGAGTTATTTCAGTGGTTCTCTTTATTTTGTTGTATTTGGCACAGATATCAAAGTGGTACTATCAGGACAAACTGCTTGGACTGTCTGGATAGAACAAACAGTGTGCAGGCTTTCTTTGGCTTAGAGGTAGGAAAATAATGTAGATTCTTGATGTAGAACTTGCAACCACTGATTGATTCTGATGCTTCTGTAATACTTGAATGACAAAATTACCATAATTGTTAATAGGGAAGTTTAATTACAATATGCTCAAGTTATGAGTTAAATCTGATTTGTAGCATGGCCCTGTAGTTCAGTGGGCTAACATATCTTGGTAGCTCACAATTCTTAGTGCAAAAATTGTGGTATACCAGTTTTAAGGAAAGTATATTTTGAACCACTACCACTGATGTATTTCCCTTTCTTTGTATGTCCATCTGTTTTTCCTTTCAGTTTCAGGCTTGCAATTCCAAAGGAGGAGTAGCGTAACAGTTCCGCACAAAAGCACTTTACCCATAACACTTGCTGAGAGTTCAACTAAGATTTCTCAAATTGAACTTACAGTAAGCACTGTGGATAAAGGTCTTTGGTGCACATGCTACTGTCCTAAATGGTTACCAGTACTGCTGTCTAGGAAACATGATTAGTCCATGAGTTTTGGATTACATAGAGAATGTTACAGTTGGGCCCACAGCTATGCCCCAAATCTGTGGCTGTCAATTCACTCTAGAATTCAGTCTTTTCTGTAAAATTGTGCTCCAGGATATCAGCTTTAATATTTAAAAAAAAAAAAAGTTTCTAGTACTCAAGGTTATAAAGCAAAGCTTGAAAAGATGAACTGAATGTAAACTGATGCAGTGATATCTGTGAGCCTGAAACAATATCTTTGAGAGATTTGGTGTGCTCCACTCATCTTAATAAATTATTAATTCTGAAACCTAAACATGAAAACCTGCAGCATATTTAAAAATAGAAGTGAGTGGACACTGAAACTAAATTAATATAAAAATAAACAAGACTACTTTACTTAAGGTATTTATTTTTCTTCAAATTCAATAAAACCCTCCAATTTTAACATTTATATGAAAATTCTGCAGAATTTTCAATCGAAAGCTGTAGAATCCAGTGACTTTGAAGCAAAATTTAAATCAAATTGTCTGCCAAATACATAGAGCTTTGATTATAGTAGTTTGTCTGTACAATGATGTTGTAGTCAAATAGTCCACTGAATTGAAACTTTATCTGATTTTTTGTTTGTTTGTTTTCTTCACTGTTAACCTGTCTCATCCATAGGTAAATGGTGGATTTAACCAAAGCTTGAAAGATCTAAGGTTTTTGTAGTGTTTCAGCTGCCTGTACTGCAGGGAATTATTATAATTTTCATCTTATAGAACTCAGAGAAATAAAGGGAAAAACAGGCCAGCTAGGGTCTGTTGTTAATATATATTAATCTTGGTTGGTTTTGGAATTCTTCCTCTTTCTGTATGACTTAATTCACTGTGTGTACTGTAAAAAATGATTTGATTAAGTATTCGTTCATTCATATATCTATCCCATATTGATCTTGTCATGGAAAAGATACCGAGATACCTAAAGAAGATCCTTTTGATCCTAAATCTGTGTCCATCATAGTTTTGAGCTTGACAGTTCATGGTAGACTGATACTCAGGTTCTGAAGTAGTCCAGTTGGGTGAGCTAGGATGACCTGTATTGAATAATTTCCCATGTTTTATGTGCATTTCAGTTGTCTGTTTTGTAGCAAACAGACACCTGACACTCACTTGAATCAAAATATATAGCAATTTTATATTTACAGGTCTACATTTTGTTCTCTTATACCAGTGTAAATCTGGAGTAAAGTCACTAATTTCATTACAGCAGGAATGTCCAACTCATTCCGTGGTGAGGGCCACATTACCATTTCAGTTAAAATTCATGAGCTGGGAATATAAAGCTCACCAGCAAGAGGCAATTTTTTCAGTAGTCTCCAACTGCTGAATGAGCCCCTTTAATTGTATTTAAATGAAATACATACACTATTTTTTTTTTTAAGTAGGAAGCCTGTTTTTTCTCTTCCAATTAGTTTATCTCTAGTTCCTTGTGTTTCTATAGCCACATTGTAGGTTTTTTTTCCTCCGTTTTCTCCAACCCCTGCCCCACTTTGGACATTTCTCTTCTCCCTTCATCCTAACCATACCACTTTAGGATTCTTCCCCAAATCTCTTTTTCTCCTTGCATCCTTCATAGCATTGCCAACCCTAGGTGTTCAAAAATCAAAAGTAAGGCCCAAAAATTATGAAAAAAAAAAAAAAAAAAAAAATCTTATTTGCCTTCTGGTTTTTGAACATTTAATGTTTGTTTTCAAGCTTATATCCATAACCATAAGGGCTAGAATCATTTTAAAAAAAAGGAAGGAACAGAAAGAGAAATTCCCATGTGATTGTATGACTCCAGAAACTGGGACTTTTATAAAAATATCAGATCTCATGAGACTCATGATAAAATTGCAAGAGTTGGCATAATTCTGTCCCTTTGAAGATTCTTCCTCTCCCTTCTCCTGGGGATTTGTCCTACCCCATTTTTTGCTCTCCCTGCTTCTTTGGGAATTTTTCTCTACTCTCTTTTCTCAACCTCCTTCCCCCACACCCTTTTGTTATCTCCAGGAGTTCTTTCTCCCCCACAATTTGGAAAATTTCCCCCCTCCTCCTTTTTGGAATGGGCAATGAGTGAGGAGAGAGAACATAAAAGGAGCTGCTTCCCCAAGCCTGGGGTTGGGTAACAGCAGCTGGGTACAAGAGGAAGTAGATATCCAGCTGAGTCTGTTGCAGTAGGGTTCAGTGACTACATCAGGGACTGGAGAGCAAGGGAAATCTCTGTTCCCCTGAGCCTTTTATGTGTGGCATTGTGGAGGTGGCAGTGGTGACTATAAAAATTGCTGCTAGGGCCAAGTCAGGCAGATCTCCTCCCACTTTATCTCCAGCTTCTTCCAAGACCTTTTCAGCTACATCTGGCAGATAGATGCCTGTGAGAAGGCTGTCTGGAAGAAAAGATCCTAGGAGCTAGATCTGCCTGTGTGCCATATATGTCTCATACCTCCAGTTTTAAACTAATGCAACTGTAACTTATAAAGCTTACTTGATAAATTAACATCCTGCCTACAGTGACTATAAGAATAGTGATTTGAAAATTGTTTCTTGACTCTATTAGTAGAATTTTGAGGGAAGATAAAATGAAGCACAAAAGACATTGCTGCCTTACTCATTTGAGTATCACAGAGCTCTACATCCATTGCATTCTGTTGGGAAAGGTCAGTGATACTCTGAGACTTAGCTGAGGCTCTGATAGGAAGAATGTAGAGTAAACTCTATTTGAATACTAATGAAGAATTAAAGACGTGGAAATAAAAAATAAGGTTATGATATTAAAAAAAGTCAAACCAAAAATAGCTAATTCGATATAGGTGGTCTTTCAATGTTTTAATGTTTTATGTTTAATGTTATGCTGCTGTGAAAGAGTTTAACGTGATATAGTGTCATTTTCTCCAGAACACAGAGTTAAAGTAAATGCATTTTTTTTTTTTTTGAAGGGAGAATTTGACAATATATATTTTAGTGTATTCACTTCATGAGCCTTCTCTTGAACTGTTGCAGATGCTAACAAAGCAACTGGAGGTTTTAGGTTTAGCTGAGAAGCCTCAGTTGGTTACTCGCTTCCAGGAAGTTTTCCGGTCCATGTGGTCATTAAATGGTGATTCTGTCAGTAAAATATATGCAGGAACTGGAGCTCTTGAAGGAAAGGCTAAGGTAAAAGCACTTTTTAATAATAAACATTTAGCAGTATTTGAAGTGAGTGTTTCATTTTACCATGTTGTAAGGATTTTCCTTTATCAAATGTACTTTTGTAAAAAAAATAATGGTGTAATCAAAAAAAGATAAAATTGAATTAAAATAAAAAAGAAGTCCTAATTAACAAACAGTGTTTCGGTAACATCTTTTCCCAGTTTGAATTTTCCCCCTATTCCTGGTTAGTACCCTCTTTAGAGCCTGGAGAGGCTCAGAGAAGACCCACTGGTCAATTCACATTGCAGCCTCAGAAGATATATGTTCAATCCACACTAGTTTCTTTGCATAGTTTGTTTCCTCTCTGGGCCGTTTCCTTCAATTGCATTAATTTCATCTAACATATCAACTTTCAGTTGAACATATTGTGAAAGAAAGTAATAATTCTTGTGTTTACTCTGGTTGGTCTTGTCTTATCTCTTCTATTTACCATGTTAATTTGGCTAGATCATGGGTCTCAAACACGTGGCTGCCTGCGGAGTTATTTGCTGCCGTCTGCCAAGCTCCCTGCCCCCCTCGCCTCCTGGAGTTATTTCCTGCGGCTGCCAAGGTCCCCTCCCCCACCGCCCCCTTTGGCCCCCAGCGCGCCACACCCCCGCTCCTCTGCCTACCTCCAGGCGCTTCCTGCCACCAAACTGCTGTTTGGCGGCACTTAGCGCTTTCCAGGAGGGAGGGGGGAGGAGCGGGGAGCCACATGCTCAGGGGAGGAGGCGGGGCAGGGCGAGGATTTTGGGAAGAGGTTGGAATAGGGGCAGGGAGGGGGCGGAGTTGGGGTGGGGACTTTGGGGAAGGGGTTGGAATGGGGGCAGGGCGGGGGGTGTGTGTTTATATCTTTATATGAAAAGGTGTCAGTGATGTGGCCCTCGGGCCAATGTGCTAGTCCTCATGTGGCCCTCGTGGTGATTTGAGTTTGAGATCCCTGGGCTAGATCATAGTTCATGTTCCTTCAGCTGTACCTTTCTAGTTTTCTGGTTACTGGGAGGAAAAAACCAACCAAACAACTCCTTTCCTACTTTCCTCTGTCTTGTAATATGCAATTCTGTGCTGTTTCCCAGCGTATTGTTCATTTTATTTCTTCAGCCTATTTTGTCCCAGTTAATACACAAGTTGTTCAAATCACCTAATGCTATCTTTTTTCTTTTCACAAATGTTTTTTTTCTTTCTTTTTCTTATCCGGTGATATAATTTTTATGGTGCAACATTTGCTATATATCCCTCTCTTAATCCCTCCAATGTATCCTTTTTCACTCTCATGCAGTTCTTCATGTACAAGAATACTCTTCTTTGCAGTCTCTCAGATCTCCATTTCCATCTTCATTGTGTCATTAATATTTAGACCTTATTTAACTATTTTGTTTTTCCACCATACTTCAGTTAATCCATAATGTCAGAAATCCTGTGCACATGTAGCTGTCAATGGCAATAGGCTCCATAAAAATTAATTAACTGATGGATCAGATTCTGCCTTTAGATTGGTACATGCAAGTCCCATTGATTTGGGAATTGTTTGTGTTCCTCTGAGGGTAGAATTTGGCCCATTATTTTTAATTCTATTTTCTGTGCTAGCAGTGTGATCCAGACCCTGGAAACTTAAGGGTTTCTCCCTGTTTCCTGACTTTTTTTCTCCTTCGGCCTTATATGTTTGTTTGTTCAATTAAATTAATGCTTCCCTGTCATGCTTCTGATTATTTAGCATTTCATTCACTTTGCTGGTTTCTATTTAGGCACACTATATCTTGTTCCTGTTTGCAAGTTATAAATATTCCTTGTACAACTGTTAACCTTCTTTGCTAGTTCAAAAGTACTCTTTGGTCAGGTACAGCTCATTCTACCTGGAAAAGGTCCATCTGTTCTAAAAGAAACAGTAATACTCACAAAGCCCTGCAATATATGACATTATTTTTGGTAACACATCTAGATCCCGCATGAACTATCATCTGCTTCAGGGGCATATTGTTAATATACCTAAAAATATTGCTGGTAGGTTTCTATCCTAATTTCTCAAAGCTTGTTTGTAATCTGTATAGTTGTCATCTATATGTAATTTTGATTCTTCAAGGTCCAAGAGTGCTTAAAAGTTTTTTAAAAAAATCACATTTAAGATATGAAAAGATTCTACCTTTAAATTGAAATGTATAAATATACAGTATATTTATATATAGAAGAATCTAGCTTTAAGGACTATTATATTCATTTACATCTAACACCTTAACTACTCTTTCTTTTGCTTTCTCTGGGTTCCTTTCAATTAATTGCCTGAAATGTGAATGGTGAGTGTTTTTTAGATCATGTCATACATTGTGTACATTGTCTGATAGAAAGGAAACAGCCTCTTATTAAAAAAAAATTACGGTAAAATAGTGAAGAAACTTTACCACAAGAACACTTCATCCATACATTTTTAAAAACCATGATTCTGGTTAACTTCCTTCTAACTTTGACAACAGAATAGCTTCTTTTGCTATTTTGTATTATGCTCAACAGACCTAAATAGTGGGATGATTTTGAGCTTTCTTAAAGCTTTGTTTTTAACTATTGTATGCACTGAAAGTGTCCTTTACAAACAATTCAAGCCATAAATTTACAATTCTGTAGAGAATATAATCCCATGCAACATCCATGAAGGAATATAGTCTACATGCAGTACTGACTGTGCGTATACCACTGAATGAAATATCAGGCATTCATGATGTGATTATATCATCCTCTCATGTCAGCTGACTCGGGCTTGGGCTGTTTAATTGTGATGTAGATGTTCAGGCTCCAGCCTTAGCCCAAATGTGTCTGCTGCAATTAAACAACCCCATAATTAAACATAGATATTTCATAATATTAATTATGAATGCATATATTCGTGTGTGTGTGTGTGTGTGTGTGTGTGTATGTATGTGTGTGTATATGTATGTATGTGTATATGTATATGTATGTATATGAAAGAATGTTTTGGTTTCATGTGCTTGTTCATCTCCCACTATTTGAGAAAAGCCCAAAATTCCATAGCATGGTCTAAACATTGCACTGTGTGAATTTTTTTTTTTAAGACCAAGAACTTAGGTAAAACTAATGTTCTTCTCTCCTCTTTTACTGGAATAATTTGGTTTTTAAATGTACCTTGACATCTCAGAATTGTCTTGTGACTTTTGCGGAAGGAAAAAAATGACATATTACAGTAAACCCAGAAGTTGGAGTTATTTTAGCATTTAAAGTAAATCAACTCACTGATTTGTAAAAATTAGAAATTGAAATTTCAAAATATGTGAATGAGTGTTGCCAGTGTTTTATATTTCCAATGTAAAATATTTTATAATCTTCCTCCCTAACAGGCTGGAAAGCTGAAGGATGGTGCTCGTTCTGTGACCAGAACAATTCAAAATAACTTTTTTGATAGCTCCAAGCAGGAGGCCATTG
Organism: Terrapene triunguis; assembly: GCF_002925995.2. Taxonomy (NCBI): domain Eukaryota; kingdom Metazoa; phylum Chordata; order Testudines; family Emydidae; genus Terrapene; species Terrapene triunguis. The sequence goes on from NW_020664381.1 coordinate 8,578,422, forward strand.
ATGTTTTGTTATTGGGGAATACCCTAAATAGTGATTTAGCAGATAAAGCACGGGCTCTCTTAACCACCAGCAGTTTACGTGGTATGTGTATTTCAGGATTTTACTCTATCTGATAACTCTTGTTGCTAATAAAATTACGCAGATTCTGTTTCTAAGCATTATTTAAAAGTATAAATGTCATATAAGCAGATTATTTAAAAATATAGATTCTTATGCTTTGCTAATATTGCCAGGCTACCCTGCAGTGATGGTTTCTGTGCTATTTATATGGTGTGGCTAGTTGTAGAGGTGGGATGGTACAAGGGATAAATATTTGTAAACTACATTTTTAGAAAATAACTAGCTTTGTCAGACAAGTACTGTACTTTTAATAGACCTCTTATAGATGTAATTATTTATCTCAAACTTTGTTTTATAGCAATTAGAAACCCAAGTAATTACATATCTAATTTGAGAAACCAAAATTCCTGGTTTAGTAAAACTTTCTACCTTATTTTTCCCAGTTGGGAGCTGGATGTCTTCATCTGACATGTCCTATTCATAGTGAAGGGAATTCCCAGTATGAAAATATATTCCCAATAAAGTTTGTTAAGGGTTTGGAAAAATCTCTTTTTACAGTCAAGTTTTATTTCAGAATACTAGTGTTTATCGCAATGTCAGTTTTCTAAGACATTTCATTGAACAATTAAAGTAGTGCAGAGATTAGGGGAAAATTAAAGTTATAACTCTGGATGGTTTATTTACTGCTTGAAGCCCTGAAAGTCTTCACCTCTCGGCCCCCTCTTTTTTGCCCTGGTTGACACACAACAAGACTCCGTATCATTGCAATCTTCCGTGCATCTGAGGAGTGTTAGATGGGTCTCCTAGAGCAATTCAGTGTCACTCTGAAACTGACTGAATGTTGTTCTGGATTGACTCTGCTCATTTCTTCTCAATCCCGCTGCTGAATGCAAGCTGTCTGTTCAGTGCACATAGATGCTGGTAGCCCAAGGAACAAGAGAGTCCCTGTTCATCAAATGTGGATTTTTTTGCATGATCATGCGGCCTATTAACAATAGGGTTACCTGGCCATCATGGAAAATCATTTTAAATTAAAGGGTTCACCAGGAATAGGAACATTAATTAATGACCATCGTAGAGCTTTTTAAACATCTAGATGCGAGTGTCAGGATTTTATAGCACACATAAAGATATGCTTGAACTGATAAAGGCAAAAAAATTGTTACAAAAGTTATATTTCAGAGCATATTCGCATAGCACTACAGTTTTTAAAGCATAATTGTTTACTAATTTCTTCTTGTTTTCTTCTTGCTGCATCCATAGTTTCAGAGCAGTCATTGCAATCAGGTATAGTATAGTAAATTTAAGCCAGAAACATCTGAGTAATTATTGTTCTTCCCTAGCTTTCTCTTGGGTTCCTGCTTAAGAATTCACTCATTCTCTGTTTGTGTAATTTAAGCAAGAGACCAAATCTGCTTTGCCTTCAGATTTTTTTGGACTCTGCACTTATGTACCTACCACAAAGTTGGGGATGGTTGTGTAATATGAGGAAAGCTGATGGGGAAAGGGGAAATAAAACATATTTAATTTGTTTGGGAGTGTGATGACAAATTTAATGGATATTTTTCAGAGACTGTTTCTTTCAAGTCGCAAAGGAATTTTTTTGTTTTTAGTCAAAACCAATATTTCAGCTAGGATAAGGAGTAATATACAATAGCAATATCTTTAGAACAGTCACAGTTTTAAGTACGGTAACTTAGGCTAACTTGCTTTTAGAGAATATCTCTTCTTACTGGTTTTGTGTTCTTGCACACAATTAACGAAGTTCAGAATGTGTCATAGGTAAAGATCTAATTGGTTACCCAGTCTCTCCACTATGTCAGGCACAACTTTGTTATACATTACACTAAAGCTTAGAACCCTACTGTTTAACAATAATATATTGTACTTAGATATATGGTGTCTTTTATCTGAAGGATAAAACACAAAACATTTTACAAACATTAATTAACGTTTTACAAACATTAAGCCTCACAACTCCCTTCAGTATTATTCTTGTTTTACTGATGGGAAATCTGAGGCACAAGAGACATTCAGCATGTCCATACAGACACTTAGCGTACAGCAAGCTGGGAGGTAAACGTAGAGCACACTAGCCTGCTGTGAATCCTGTTGCCATGTGGACCTTGCTATCATGCACTAAAAGTTCCCTAGTGCAATTTGACTTATTGATGAAGCAACTATAAGTCAAAGCACCCTATGGAACTTTTAATGTATAGTATTAGGGTTCACATGGCCAGTAATGCGCAGCAGGCTAGCACAATGTAACTTCATACCCTAGCTGGCTTTACACTGAGTCTCTGTGTGGACGAGCCCTAAGTGACTTGCATAGTTTTACACAGTGAATCATTTGCAGAATATAAGAGAGAGGCAGAAAATATATTTATGGGAACTGAAGGTTCCAATGGGTCTTGTAACTCTGCCCAGCCTCAAGAACCTGACCCCGGAGGTGGAAGTGTACGTACAGTCATCTTGTTCATTAACTACCTAAATGCAGTCGTCATATTAGTATGTTGTACAAGACATGTTGTTGACTGGTACGATTATCATATAAAGTGCTTGCTTATTTCTACCACAGTACTGTTTCTGCATGGAAGAAATATTGTGAATTCACTTGGGTGTGCTACTCCTGAATATATAAACAGGTGATGTCTGTACTTCAGTAAAACACCCGTGACTGGCCCGTGTCAGCTGACTCTGGCTCATGAGGCTTGGGCTATAAAATTGTAGTGTAAACATTCAGGCTTGGGCTGGAGCCTGGGCTCTGGGACACTATAAGGTGAATCATAGAATATCAGGGTTGGAAGGGACCTCAGGAGGTCATCTAGTCCAACCCCCTGCTCAAAGCAGGACCAATTCCCAACTAAATCATCCCAGCCAGGTGGGTAGGGTTCCAGACTCTGGGCTCCAGCGCAAGCCCAGTTGTCCACTCTCTGCAATTTTATAGCCCTGCAGCCCGAACCCCGTGAGCCCAAGTCACCTGACACTGGCCAGCTATGGGTATTTTATTGCAGTGTAGATATACCCTTAATGTTTAGTAGCAGTCAGTATTCTCCAGTGCTTGATACACAGACAACGGCCTACTACTGTTCCAAAGCTAATCCAGCTGCTCCTAATATATGGAGATATAAAACTGGAAGGGACCCCGAAAGGTCATCGAGTCCAGCCCCCTGCCTTCACTAGCAGGACCAAGTCCTGATTTTGCCCCAGATCCCTAAGTGGCCCCTCAAGGATTGAATTCACAACCCTGGGTTTAGCAGGCCAATGCTCAAACCACTGAGCTCCCCCACTCCTGTAGCTCATTTGCACGGATAATGCATGGTAGGGGTCATTACAGTGGCACATGACTTTTTTCCCCTCTTTTTAAGAACTCAAATTAAATTTTAAAAATCCGCATTAAAAGAATGTTAAGGTTGCAAAATCAAGCACTCAACATTTAGGAAATGCAAGAATTAATGGATAATAATGCAAAATGCTACTATATGTAAAGTACAGAATAAAGACCTGGTGCTGCAGCCGTTATATTGTCAAAACTCCCACTGACTTGGCCTGAGAGAGAACTACATAATCAAGCCCATGTCTTATCATTTAAATCACCAAAATACCTTGATTCATGGTTATGATGGTTTGCCTGTAAATTAACAGATCAGAATTTTTTAAAAATGTCCTTGTGGATTATGAAAGTAAGACACTTTTGCAACATTCTGAGGAGAAGGAAGAGGGAACGCACAGTAGTATATTTGATTGGGTAGGTGCAGGGAATAAAAAGGTTGGATTCTTTCTTTAATTTTTTTTAAATCCTTAGATTGTAGTTGTTTTGAATGATTTGCTAGTACACTTCTACCCTGATATAACGTGACCCGATATAACACGAATTCGGATATAACGCGGTAAAGCAGCGCTCTGGGGGGACGGGGCTGTACACTCCGGCGGATCAAACCAAGTTCGATATAACATGGTTTCACTTATAACACAGTAAGATTTTTTGGCTCCTGAGGACAGCGTTATATCGAGGTAGAGGTGTATACTCATTTTTATCTGAAAGCCACTTTCTACTGTTGTGCAAGCAATATAAATATAATAAAGTTGTGCCGTTCTTAATCTGTTGTATATATTATGAGACAATTTAGACCACTTCTTTAAAACAAATTACTCACCCGCAGAGATGTCAAACTTTTGTTGGACATTTATTTTGTACAACAATTTCTGGGCCTTAATCTTACAGGGCTTGATCCAACACCAGTTGAAGTCAGTGGCTTCAGTGTAGTATCCAGCTCCACATGCCCTTAGTCCCTGGGTGAGGAGAGATTGTAGACATAACCAGTGGAAGAGTCCATAGTATTGTTCAGCAGTGACCCTTTGGCCACCTGGGGGGCATTGATAGGTAGAGCTGGGCAAAAATTTTTTATCAAACTCGTAAAAAATGTAGATTGGGTGATACCAAAACATTTTGAAGGCTCAAGTTGGTTTTGTCAAATTGTTTTGGTTGGTGGGTGAGGGGAATTTCAAAAAATCCTTTTAATTTTATTTTAACTAATTAAAAAGTCATTTTGAACCAAAAAACTGAAACATTTTATTTACAAAAAGTAAACGCAAAATATTTTTACTTTGGGTACTTTTTTAAAGTCAGTTTTAAAATGGTTTTTCAATTTTGTCCAAGTGAAAGTTTAGTTTGACCCAAAATTATTTTTTAATTTTTCGTAATTGCCAGCAAACCAAAAACATTTGTTATTCACATAGACCTCTTGACAGATTCTGCAAGGCATCCTATTGAACACTTTGCCTAGAGGATGGTGGCTGTTGCCTGAGGCTTTAAAATAATGAGGATTACAGGGATAGGATTTTTGGAAGGAACCCAGGATAACCCTAAAGAGAACTTAATCAAGAATGTATTGCTCTGTAGATTACATTATTTAAACAGTACTTAAATGTTAAAAGCTTTTTGCTGGTAACTTATAGTTAAGCATGTAAATAGACTACAATTGGAGCTTTAAACATGTAGGTTCCTTCCCTCCCCCCTCCCCCTCCCGGACTTCCTATTAGCTTTGGGAGGTTTCTTATTAGTGCTCATTGCAGCCACTTAACTTTTTATTTAGTATGTCTAAATGAGACCACTAAAACTCTTACTCCCCTTTTAAAATACCAAGTATACCTTAAATATTTAAAAAAAATAAATAAGTAAAAAAAAAATAGTCTAAAATGTCTCCAGAACGTACACTGCAGCTAAATTACTTTTTCTTTTCTGAGATATAATTTGAAAGGTAGCTACTGGGTTTGTGGAGTGATGGAATAAAAGACATTTTTATTGAACGGAGAAAAAAATGGAAGGAGATAATGTTGATAGGGAGCTATGAAAGAAAATGGGTTCATTACATTTTTTTGGGAATGAGAGGCACAATCTCACATTTTTTATTTGTTTTCCTTTTCATATATTTCAATTTAGGACAACAGTCGTGTGGTTTAGAAATCTTTCTGGTTTAAAACATTGTTGATTTTATGCCTGTATTAAGCATGCTGCTAGCAATCTCCTGAAAAATTAAACCCCAGTCCTGTAAGAAGATATGTCAAAAGGGGCTCCTTGCAAAATCAAGGGCTAAGTGATCAAATATTTAATTTTGTGACACTTTTAAAAAGCTATGTGGTATCAGAGCACTGCTATTTTTTTAATCTAAAATAGCCACTGTAAATAAGGATGCAAATTTGAGTTGAATAGATGAGAGAATTGTGGTACTTTTCCAAAATATGGTCGCTTGTTACCACTTGCAGTAGGTTGTGCAGATGTTCAGAATATGACCGTGCATACATTGATGGGTTCCTTTGGTTCATCTCATCCTCTTTGGGGTTTGGATACTCTCATTGGCTCTGCTAAGCTTCTTGGGCCTGGTTTTCCTTCAGAGTGTCTCAGATGCTTTGCTTGGCTTCCCTTCAGTGGGATTTGGATACTTCTCTGGCATCTGTTGGGCTCCTTGACTTGGCTTTCCCTTGATGGAGTATGGATGTTCCACTAGTCTCTGTTTGGCTCCCCCTAGGTGAGCTCAGATACCTAAGGCTCCATTCCTCCCTCTGGTTTGTTGGCCCCCACAGCCCAGGTTGGGGAAGGAAATCCGTGGTATTCTCCCAAGTACCACCCATTTGTGGTACCCAGAGGAGATGTCAGTTAAGTACATTGGGCACATCTTGCATAATGGTGATCATCCCTCTCCTTTCTTAATGTTTTAATCAGCAGTGAAATAGTTAAACTCGATAAACTATTTGGTTTACACTCCGTTGACATTTTGAAGATTTTCTTCCAAACTATAAGGGCTAGACATTTACTGAGGGTTTTTTTTTTTCTCTCACAATTTAAAAGCTGAGATTCTGGAACAAAGATGGTAGCTTAAAAAGTAAACAAGTACTAGCTCGCCAAACTGCCATGAGCTGACCTAGTCCGATCTCTGAATAAATATATTGTGATCAGTTGCCCACTGTTTCTCAATGGAGTACAAGGCTAAGGGAAAAATACAATCAGGCTGTTTGCTTTTTGTAATTTTGATAGCACACATGCACCAGGATGATGGTGTTACAAATATGTAAAATAACTATCATTTGGTAAAGCATAATGCACATAAGACTTGCTGTTAATCTATTGCATTTTTTTCTCACTGTGGTTAAAGGAAAACTGCAATGTTAATATAAAAGTATTTGGATCTTTAATCTAATTAGGGAGAGGTATTGTTCACTCTAAAAGTGTATCTTCATATATAATACAATTAATCTAACAGGAAGCTGTCACATTACTGATATATGTAAGAAACGTAGTCCCCCAATACCATGGTATCAGAGCATCTCACTGTCACGCTGTCAGGAGTGGCTCACGACCATAAGTGCCAACCTCAGGGAGACTGTCAAAAAATAGAGCAGACACCCCAAACTGGCTCTTCTGTTCTATAATTAGGTTTCCCCCAATCCAGTAACAAGTGTGAACTCCTAAACAGTCTTACCAAGGAGTCACAGACAGTCCCCATGGGCATTCAAGTATATCTTGCCACCCAGGACTATGTTATAGATGGTCACTTTACACCAAAAATCACAGTAGTGTTATAGTTACTCCCAGTCCCAAAGGACTGGTCACTTACCCCAGGTTCTTTGTTCTCAGATCTCTTCCCAAAGACAATGTCTATAGCCAGTCCTGTTATAAATTAAGTAAAGGTTTATTAACTAGGAAAAGAAATAAGTTATTTACAAGGTTAAAACAGGAAACATACACACAAATAAGTTAGTCTTAGATTTTAAAAGATAATATGAGCTTCTGTAGTAATCAGCTCCATATGTCCTTTACGGCTGACCCATGCCAAGCACTATGCGGGGGGTCTCTTGATTATGTTTAGGAATCTTTGCCCCTCAGAGTCCAGACAGCGTGAAGATCCCAGTTTCTCCAAGTCCTAGGCTAGTGCCCTTACCCATTGGTGAATCTTTCCTCGTCTGATACAGAGTTGGACTTTGGGAATTCATCTCCCATTTCACACACATACACAATCAGATTTGTACATTTCTATTACTGTGTATGATTAATTTATAAGTGTCTAACCAAAATAAACAATTCTATTAAAATGATAGGTAAGAAACTATTTGTATAGATTTATTTATTTAAACTCTCCACATTTAATCAGTGATACAAATTAAGTGATACAAATTAACAAACCTGAATGTCGTCTTTTGTGAGCATTTAAACAGGAACTGAATTTCATTTATTAATCAACATAATCAGAGAGGACTTCATGTTGGGATGAATCATTAAAAATGTTGATTTCCACTGAGACAAATCATTCAGATTAGAGACAGTGCAACAGTGATAATTTTCGAAATAGTTTTAGAAATATCTATCTTAATGTATTTTCTTTCTTAGAAAAGTTAAGAATTTAACTCTAAAACATTATAAATTACTCCAGTTCTGCTTTGTCGGCATCCTGCCCAGACAAGTAACATTCTTATTTTCCATTGTGAAGTACATCACTCTTTTTCAATACACTGCAGTTTGCTTTCAAAGCTGATAATTTTCTGCATGCATGTGCATGGATTAGTTGCATTTTGTTTAAGAAGAGAAATGTGTCTTCTAGGATCTTGTTCTGTTGAATTTTGTGAAAGTCTTCTTATGCTGGCTAATGCATTTTTTTAAACCTTTTTTACAGCATCTGTAAAAACACTAAAGGGTATGTGTGAAAATTTTTATAAGTATTCAAAGCCCAAAAAAATTCGAGTATGTGTTGGAACATGGAATGTCAATGGTGGGAAGCAATTTCGAAGCATTGCATTTAAAAATCAAACACTCACTGACTGGCTTCTGGATGCACCAAAGTTAGCTGGTATCCATGAATTCCAAGGTAGGATATATATTCTCTTGATTTGCTTGAAACCTTTTGGTCATTAGAAATAAAAATTGGGATACAAGGTCTTAGTTATAAAGATAATTGTGAAGAACAAATAGCATTTTTTTAATACTTAAATGCAGATCGAAGAAGCAAACCTATTGACATATTTGCCATTGGATTTGAAGAAATGGTTGAGTTAAATGCAGGAAACATTGTGAATGCAAGGTAAGTGGTATCATTATATACAAATATTGTTCATCTGGTACAAGTATAAAGTTACAAGTTTTAGTAAATATTACATTACATTTTAGGAAAATTATAGCATTTTATAACACCCGTGATTAATTTAAATAACTTTGTCACTGTACCAGTTGCCTCTACCAATCTTCCAAAAGACGTGTACTTTTCCCCAGGAAAAAACTGGAAAGCAGTGACCACTAGGGCCAAATCCAATATGCTCTCACAGATCCGAATAGTCAATACAAGTACATATCTAGAATTGTATCCTCACCAGCCCTAAGACTTTGTTTCTTCCTATAGTGCTGTTGAGGCAGTTTTATCCCAGAAAAATTATTCTTCTTTCAGAGTTTTTGTACATTCCCACTTCTGAGACAGCAGCTCCTAATGTGAGCATGTGGAACCCTCTTTCGAAGCACTGTCGGAGGGGGTGCGAGGACACTAGGCAGGACGTATGTCAGATGCCCTATTTTATACAAGAAAGCACATTCCTCCAGCCTGGCTGTTTCTTCACCACGGCAGAGAGCAGAAGGGACTCTTGGTCATGTCCTGGGCTATTCCTAGTTTGCATTTAGCTATTTTATTTCTTGTATATAGTTTTCCTAGTGTAGATTAGTAGGGAATTATATTTTTCCAAGTTCTTTCAGAGTTCTCTCCAGCACTGGGACCATGGTCGTCTGCATGGACGCTAAAAAGAGTTTTAAGAAGTGCACGTTATGCCCACCTTCAATCCCAGAATCAGCTGCACATGTTCACTGCCTTGGATAGTCACACTCTATTGCATGATAGGTTGATGAGTAAAGTCAGAACTGGGATTGATAGCAGACATCACCACCCTCGACAACAGCCTGTTCTCTTATAGAATCATAGAATATCAGGGTTGGAAGGGACCTCAGGAGGTCCTCTACCCCAACCCCCTGCTCAAAGTAGGACCAATCCCCAGGTGGATTTTTGCCCCAAATCCCTAAATGGCCCTCTCAAGGATTTGAACTCACAACCCTGGGTTTAGCAGGCCAATGCTCAAACCACTGAGCTATCCCTCCCTCTAGGTCTTCCAGTGAACTGGAAGAAATTCCTCCTTGACTCACTCTGAGGATAATGTTTCTTGGTGTAATTCTGGCCTTATCACAAGCCAGAGCATTCCTTCTGGAAACGGATTCCTCTGCATCCAGCAGGCCCATGTCATTCTGAAAAGGTTTCCAAAGCAGACCATTTGCTTCTTTCGAAGCCTCCTGGAGCTAGTGGCATTGACACATGTCATTTCTATCACCGGCTGCATGTGAGACTTCTGCAGCATTGGGTAACTCAACTCCATGCCCCAAATAGAGACAGGCTGGAAAGGAGGCTCACTGTCTTGATGCAAGTGTTGTTGCAGTTGAACTGGTGGGAGTTCAGGGACGGTGTTCTCTGAGGATTGTCTTCCTTTTTCCACCTGTGATTCTAGATTAGGTGAAGCAGATAAAGTTTGAAGGACTCTCTGCCTGTTCCTTGAAAGTCCATCAAACAACTATATCTGCATGCCACCAGCATGTTAAAAGGAATATTGAGTTTCTCACCTTACAGCTGTCAGATTCTTAAGGGAACTTGTTAGTTGCCTTTCCTCCTACAAAGGAATCTTCCACTTCTTGGGACTAGAATCTACTTCTAACGAGGCGATGGAGCCTCCCAAGAACAACTTTCCTTAAAGACAGCTTTCATTTGTTGCCATTACCTCAGCAAGGAGAGTTAGTGAGCTAAGAGCTCTAATGGCCAGTCTACTGTATGTAGTAGTCTACAAAGATGAAGTGGTATCTACCCTTCACTTTTCTCAAAGTCCTTCCCATCCTGTGTTCTTCCTTAGACTCCATTCACAGCTTTTACCCTGAGAACACAAAATCCTTTGGAAAGTCAAACAGGTTACTTTCAGCAGATGAGGAAAGATGCGAGGGAGAATTTACCTCAATCCAGAAACTGTTTTAGTGAATTAGGAAGCACATAAGCTCTTTTACAATATAACTAGAGTGCCAGTGCCTGCAGGATTAAGGGTCCACTGCATATGGCAACTGCTGCCTCCAGGGCTTTTTTAGGCATCTTCCAACATTGGAGGTTGGTAGGGCAGCAACTTGGAGTTTAGTATATACCTTCAACATGTATTATTCCACAGACTTGACATCACGCTCCAGTGCCCATTTTGGGATAGTGGTGCTACAGTCCATATTTCACTAAGAACTCCTTGCCCACTGTTCATTAGAGAGTGCACAGCCTAGAAGTTTAAAAAAAAAAAAGTTATTTACCAGTTACCAGTAACTGCTGCTCTTTGAGAGCTGCCTCTGTGCATTCGCATTTCCTGCCCATCTTCATCTCTAGCTTGGAGTTCTACAAGTCATCACTACTTGTGGTTTAGGAGAAGGAACTGAGGCAGTTTGGGGGTGGGATGTGAGTGACTAGGGTATCTGATGTAAGATGCCATGCAAGAGTGATTGTGCCCTCCTCAATGGACATGGCTTTAAAAGAGGGTTCCGTATGATCTCTTCTAGAAGCATTATAATCTCTATTTCTGTTCAGTTGGCTACTACAGCATTGGGTTTGTGTTACATCTGGAATGAGAGCCAAGGTTTTTGATTGCATAAAGAAAAAGCTTTCCAGTCATTGCCTCGAGGGGGAAAGCAGTTAAACTGAAGTAAATGGAGTAACCGCACATTTACACTGGTGTAGCTGAGTTCAGAATCGGACATGGTGCTCTGTACTCACTATTGCAAATTGTTAGGCAGTGATTACCCAGTACAATTTCTGTGTCTGGGATTTGTTTGATCCTTTCTTGGACCATTTGGTTGCTGACAAATAAAAAGAGAACGACATTATTATGCAGGTCCAGATGTTATGCTTATACAAAGCACACGGGATCTTTATAGAGGAAGGTAAATACACAGCATTTATTGAGAATACCACAGTTAGCATATGCTTTTTAGACACACACACACACACACACACAGAGAGTCCTGCAGTGATGTTTATAGTTACCAGTCCAGAGTCTGGATCAATCT
>NW_020664381.1:8590099-8591328 GCF_002925995.2 Terrapene triunguis
CTTCCTAATTTGTAATACATATAGGAAACCATAGTAGCTTTATAACTCATTCTAAAACAAAAGGATGACCATAATTAGTCATAAGGATTGTTCTGGTCTGTCATTCCTTTCTGCTATTCAAAAAGGGTGGCTGACAAGATGAAATCAAATCATACATTAATTCTCATAGTACATTATAAAATCCAGCTCCTACACAGAATGTCCCTTATCATTCTGTTTAGGCAATGTGAGATGTATTTGATACAGTAACTCCTCACTTAAAGTCGTCCTGGTTAACGTTGTTTTGTTGTTTCGTTGCTGATCAATTAGAGAACATGCTTGTTTAAAGTTGCAGAATGCTCCCTTATAACGTCATTTGGCAGCCGCCTGCTTTGTCCACTGCTTGCAGAAAGAGCAGCCCATTGGAGCTAGCTGGTGGGGGGCTTGGAACCAGGGTGGACCAGCAGCCCCCCATCAGCTCCCTGCTCTCCTAAGTTCCCTGTGCGGCAGCCGCCCAGCAGGCTATCAGTTGCTGACAGTTCAGCTGTCTCTCTCTCTCTTTCCCCCCCCCCCCCACTGCCATATGCTGCTCCTGCCAGGGCCGGCTCCAGGGTTTTTGCCGCCCCAAGCGGCGGGGCGGGGGGGGGAAGCTGCGATCGCGATCGGCAGCACTTTGGCAGCAGCTCCACCGCGCCGCTTTCTTCTTCGGCGGCAGGTCCTTCCCTCTGGGACCCGCCGCCGAAGAGCCGGACGTGCCGCCCCTTCCCCTTGGCCGCCCCAAGCACCTGCTTGCTGCGCTGGTGCCTGGAGTCGGCCCTGGCTCCTGCCCTCTGCCTTGGAGCTGCTCCCAGGAGCCTCCTCCTTGCTGTGCGGAGGGGAGGGGGAAGAGAAGGGCTAATGTCAGGGTGTCCCCCTCCCCCTTGCTCCTGCGCCCCGCTTACCCCATCTCCATAGAGCTGGGGGGGACAGGACAGGGCTCAGGACAGAGGGAGCTTGCTGACAGCAGCTGCTGTCTCAACTTGCTGATCTACGTAAAAAGGCAATGTACTTAGAGTGGGGTCAGTGTACTTAAAGGAGCAATGCGCATAGCACTCTTGCTCTCTCTCTGTCTGCCATGCTGTCGCTCCTCCCTCCATTTGTGCTGCCTTGTAGAATGTGAGGCTACATTAACAACAATGTGTTAACCCTTGAGGGCTCAGCCAAGTACCAGTTCATCATTTAGCAGTAAGGCATTCCCTGGGAAATATCCC
>NW_020664381.1:8591338-8607333 GCF_002925995.2 Terrapene triunguis
CCCCCATTTACATTAATTCTTATGGGGAAATTGAATTCGCTTAATATTGTTTTGCTTAAAGTCACATTTTTCAGGAACATAACTACAATGTTAAGCAAGGAGTTACTGTACAAGACTGATCAGTGACAATCACTGTTACACTGTGACCCTAGAGTCTCTGGCCTCTCCCAAGAACTTCAGAACAGACCTGCCCTTCAAAAGTTGTGATTCTAACGTCTCAGTGGTCTTCCTGCTAAAGAGGAACTTTAGTGAGACTAAATCAACTGCCCAATCCTTGGGCTTCTCCTAGCTGTTTTAGTGAAAGATTTACTTCCTTCATATACCCAAAGGCAGCTTCCACTTATACAGTTTCCATCTCATTAAAAAGGCTGTCCGAAAGCTCCTCCCAAACAGTTTCATGTTTCAGACTCTTCCTGCGGCGAGACCAGCGAAGAGACTACATGATTCAGTTCCACATCAAGCTACCTCCTTTCTCCGTTCCTTTTTCAGGGGTCCCTTTCAAAGAGATGGAGAAGATGTTGCTTCTCTCATCAAATTTGGAGTAATAAAAGAGATCCCTCAGTATTGCCTGGGGAAAGGGGATTTTATTTTGATAATTTTATCATAAAAAAGGGGGAGGGGTAAAAGGGGGGGGCTTCTAATACTTCAGACTGGAGAAATCTGAATGAACATGTGAATGTTGAATTTTCGTATTGTGATGCTGACTGCTGTTATCCCTTCCCCAAATTAATAAGACTGGCCCCCACTGTGGAGGCAGGCACTAGACCTTGCTTATTTTTTTTCCTCTGTAAAATCTGTTGATTCCACTCCATTCCCACTATGAAAGCCCTTGTTCAGGCCCGGCTTATTTCTCATGCTGACAACTGCAGCCTCCTTTGGCCTACTGGACTTGCACTTTGCCTCCCCCTCATTCTGTACAAAATGTAGCTGCAAATGTCATCCACTTTGTTCACCACTGTAACCATGTCTAATCAGTCTTCAAATCCCTTCATTATTTCCCACATCAAGTTACATTTCTTGTCCTGCCCTTCAAGACCATTGACAATCTCTCTTTTGCCTACTTCATTGTTTTATACAATATCCTTTAAATGCAACACACTGTAGATATGTAGGTGTCTTTTTTTTTTTTTTAACTGCTTTTTTATCACACTGGTAGCACAACCAATCAGAAGCTGTGGGCTGCTGAACTGCAGAAGACCATCTCAAGAGATAACAAATATGTGCTGCTGGCTTCTGAGCAGTTGGTGGGCGTCTGTCTCTTTGTATTCATCAGACCCCAGCATGCTCCTTTTATCAGGTCAGTGAGCAGACAACTATACTAAAATTGGTATGCTTGCCAGACTGCTTTATGCTGCAAAATAAAACCCAACACAAGTGGTTTGCGAAGTGTGTGTATGGCTTGACACCAGCACTTAAGAAAAGCTGTTGCATTTCCTGTTAAAAGTAGTTGCTTAAATGCTGTAATCTTAAATTTGGAAATCTTGTACCTTGCCTGTAAGACTTGGAACGCATCCATATAGCCATGCCTTATCTGCTCAAAACCAGTTGATGTCTTTAAAACACTGTATTGCAATGTGATGATCATATTACTGATGATGAAATGATGTAAACATCCAACACCCTGTCATTATTTTGTACTTCTCCAGTTTCATTCAGTGACCGTTAGAGCTCTGTTTGAATGTCACTAATGGCTGCTAAATTTTGTCATTGATTTAAGGTTTAATAGTAAACATTTACATTATTTTTTAGGGATGTTGCTGTTGATACTGTAAAGACTGGTATGGGAGGAGCTACTGGCAATAAAGGTGCAGTAGCAATTCGAATGTTGTTTCATACGTCCAGTCTTTGCTTTGTCTGTAGTCACTTTGCTGCAGGGCAATCACAAGTCAAAGAGAGAAACGAAGACTACATAGAAATAGCCCGAAAACTCAGTTTCCCAATGGTAAGCAACAATGCTGTTCGGATTCCATAATAAAAGAAAAATTAAATCCTTAAGGCCATTAGGGCAGCTGCTGAGAGTGTGTGATACTTTAATTTTTAAAATGAGTCTAACAAAGATAATCTGCTAACAATCCAAGAGCATTACTCCTAAAACTTTAGCATGGTGTACTCTGCCATACATCCTACAGAAATTTTAAACATAAAGTAAATATTTGGAAATTTGAACAAATTGAAAAATGTTTTGTTGAATTCTAAGCTGTAAAAAAAAAAAAAAAAAAATCCAAGCAGTGATCACTAATTATAGTTTAGTTTTATAACTCTGCCTACTACTTAGTATTAGTATCATGCCTAAATTAACCTTCGCTAGTTTTCTGTGGCATTGTTTGAAGAGAGGGTTCCTTCCCCTTCAGCTTTCTCCTATTTCAGCCATATGAGATGGTCATGTTTCATTTTCTCTACAAGATGCTCAAACATGTATTGTCTCCACTGACAATTTCCAAGACCTGAATCGGGTTGTCTTAAATTGAAAGCAGACTAGATTGGCAAATTATATAAAGAGAGTGGGGAAAAATCAAACTCCAAAAAGAGAGGTACAAAAGAGACTCACCTAGTTAATTATTTGCTAGATAGGCCCCTGGCTTTGTTACAAAATATTGTTTGACACCTAAAGATCTTTCATCGCTGAAAAGTCTACAATCTACCCTGAACAGCAAAGCTGCCTTTCTCGCAGCGTATCATCTTAGTATGCCAAATGATCCCAGGGAAGTGGCTCTTTGTTCTTCTTAAAAAGCCTTTTGTGAGGCAGAGTTCAGGTTTCTCATTATAGCACCTTTTGAAACCAGAGCAGAATGATCAAATCTGTTAAAATCCAGTTCAGATAACGCTTGCATAAATGTGAGACTGTCATCTCATGAAATATTTTTTTCTTTCATTAATGTTCTGCACATGAGACTGTGTGTCTGGTTATCATATGGCTCCATCCAGATGATCAGTATCCACAAATGTGTATTTCACCCACCCCACCAGAAAACACATATGCAGATAGAAATTACATTGATTTTTAAGATTGAAAAGGCTCATAAAGTATTACTCACGCATCTAGATGTAGATTTCTGTCACACAGTTGTTTTTAATTTCAACGTGTATTTATTTTTCAGGGA
This sequence comes from Terrapene triunguis, assembly GCF_002925995.2. Classification (NCBI taxonomy): domain Eukaryota; kingdom Metazoa; phylum Chordata; order Testudines; family Emydidae; genus Terrapene; species Terrapene triunguis. Next base: position 8,594,440 of record NW_020664381.1, read on the forward strand.
AGGCTCCTCTTTTCCCATGACTATATATTTTGGTGCGGCGATTTTAATTATCGTATAGATCTTCCTAATGAGGACGTGAAGGAGTTAATTCGCCAGCAGAATTGGGATTCCCTTATTGCAGGAGATCAACTTGTCAACCAGAAAAATGCTGGACAGGTAACTCTTTAGAAAATGTTGCATTTAAGAGACCTTTATTTTTCATACTGTAACTCTTACTAAAGCCACTTCATGGGGGGGTACTTGTGCAAGATTGTTTCTGCATTGCATTGTTAACTTGTCACTTTTGTCCAGTCACCAGTCTGGAATAGGGTGGAGTGGAAAAACAATCAGTAGGATGTTTGTATCAGTTGCTCTGAAGAAATTGTTAGTAGTGCAACTACAATGACTAGCTTTGAGAATGAGATTTTTGATGTCCCTTATAAAAGAGAAACTTCATTGTCATCCAGTGAATAGTGTTTGGAGCATATTAAAGAGAAAACAGTAAAGGTTATCAAATGCAGTTGTCACAGCACTGGATTTTTAAAAGAGAGAATAGTAAAATCTTTTTTTTGGTAACACCACTTGTCGCATTCAAATTATGTTAATAGAATGAATATATTTGCTATCACCTACTTAGTAACGAGCAAATAGACACTGATAGCAGCTTCAAATCAAAGCATGGCTTTATTTAGGAACAAAAAGATTTTAGGGGGTTTATTGTAGCAAGGCTTCTGACATCAACTTTTTTTAGCATGTCATAGTCAAATTGACACTGGCAATGTAAAAATCATACTCCTGTGTGAAAGTGTTTTATCCCAATTGTTAAAGTATCAATGCATACTATAGTTGAAACATTAAACAAATATTTTTTCTATTTTTTTAGTTTATTTTGTGCGCTTGGCAACACTTTATTTATAGGTAGTTTCTCCTTTACCGGAGTTAGCTTTCCCTTATTTGTGTAGGTCTTTCACACAGCAACAGTGGAGAGAGAAACATTTTATAAAGGAATATTATAAAAACAAAAATCCTCAGGGAAATTCAGAGGTGTGCAAAGTAGCAGAAACTATTTAAATTAGGTTTTGTTTTGTTTTTTTAAATTAACTAGATTTCAAGTTGATTGTGTCCCTTCAAAACAAGAAAAGCAGGCAAATGCTGTATTTATGAGGTCAGCCTTTGGCTAGGGGATCAAAGTTAGATTCATATCTCAGGGTTCCTTTAATTTTATTGAGATTGCCAAACGCAAAACCAAGTTCAAAGTAGCAGTTGACTCAGAGTTCTTGCTTATGTAGCATACATTTCACCAGTGAGAAAGCTTCTCTGCCTTTTAGGGAAGCAGACTAATTGGTCTTACTTGTTATTGGGGAGAATTTCAAAAGTGCCTAAGAGATTTAGTGATGTTTAATAGGACCTATGCTCCTAAATTCTATAGGCACTCTTGACAGATTTCGCAGAATTCTCAGAATTTTTCATATTTTTGTGCTTTGATCAATAATACAACAGTATTATCTTCTTTTGCACTTATTGTACTTCTGCTCTTCCATGTCTCTTCCCTTTAGACATTTTTAAGACATTTTTGTTTTTAGTAACTTGTTGGGAGACATTGATGGGATGCATCTTCTGTCCAGGCAAGCACCTCTGATGTAAACATTTCTGCTTAGAAATATAGATGTTGCTATAGTGGGATAGACCAATCTATGTAGATCAGTGTCTAGTCCTAGTATTTGTTCACACAGCGCCGGCAAAGTGCAACACAAGGATGTGATTTGTAGAATGTGCTAGCATGTTGTGTTCTAATTGTCCCATATAGACCCTGCTGGCACACTCTAAAACAGGGGTCTCAAAGTCAAATGACCATGAGGGCCGCATGAGGACTAGTGCATTGGCCCGAGGGCCACATCACTGACACCCACCCCTTGCTGCCCCCGGCCCTGCCCCCACTCCACCCCTTCCCTTCCCTGCCCCCAGGGGATACAGGAGGGGTGCGGGGTGTGATGGGGGCTCAGGGCAGGGAGTTGAGGTGCAAGAGGGGTGCGGGGTGTGATGGGGGCTCAGGGCAGGGAGTTGAGGTGCAGGAGGTGTGCAGAGTACGGCAGGGGGCTCAGGGCAGGGAATTGGGGTGTGGGGTGCAGGAGGGGTGAGGGGTGCGGCGGGGGTTGGGGTGCAGGATGTGGCAGGGGGCTCAGGGCAGGGAGTTGGGGTGTGGGAGGATGTGGCAGGGGGCTCCGGACAGGGGGGTGCGGGCTCCGGCCCGGCGCCGCTTACCTAGAGCGGCTCCGGGGTGGCAGCACCGCACACCGTGGCCAGGGCAGGCTCGCTCCCTGCCTGCCTGCCCTGGCCCCACTCAGCTGCTTCCTGGAGCGGAGCAGAGCGGGAGCCCTGGGGGGGGGGAGGGCACCATGTGCTGCTCTTGCTCCTCCAGGTACCTCCCCCAAAGCTCCCATTGGCCGCTGTTCCCCTCTACTGTTTCCCCCCACCCCCACCCGGGGCTGCAGGGACATAGTTCCAGCCGCTTCAGGGAGTGGTGCGGGGCTCGCGGGGGGGCGTGGGGAGCTTGGCGGGCTGCACGAAAGAACCCCGCAGGCCGCATGTTTGAGACCCCTGCTCTAAAAGGTACCTAGTTCACGCTGAGGTAGTTCTATTTCATACAGGACTACATTAATGTAAACTACATACCTTTTTAGACAGTGCCAGCAGAGTCTACATGGGCAGTTAGAGCACAGCACATTAGTGGCTTTACGAATCGCACCCCTCTGGTATGCTTTGCTGTGCCATATAGACAAATTCTTAGACGTTGGCTGATGCAGGATGCATTCAAAAGTTAGAATATGAAGATGGATTCACATTCTTCTGAGAGACACGGTTGGGCTCATTTTTTTCCCACTGTTGAAAGAAGACAGAATTTTGATTAGTTTCAGGAAGTTTTCCACAATGATTTCCCATTTTTTGTCTTTTAGTATAACTCAAAATGTCTTTGTTTATGCAGATCTTTAGGGGATTTTTAGAGGGAAAGATAACTTTTGCACCTACATACAAATATGACTTGTTTTCTGATGACTATGACACCAGTGAAAAATGTCGCACGCCAGCATGGACAGATCGGATTCTTTGGAGAAGAAGAAAATGGCCATTTGACCGATCAGGTTTGAGAGTTTACATAAGTTTAATTCAATATGAATTTAAATTACTTATACTAGCTTTCCAGCAGTATTCATAATTCCTAAAATGTTTCAGGATTACTACTGAATTCACACCAGAAAAAAGTAATTGTTCATTTTGTTAGATCATTTCAACAAGAAAGTATGTATAGCCCTCGCTCTTCTTTACATGCCCGCCTTTGTTTTTTGTGTGTAATGTTGCATGGCAGTAGCCAGAGCTCAATATCAGTTACTGGCATTTGTGTAAAGTAAAAGAGCCTCCAATTTTCCCCATCCTGTTTTCAGTTTGGTTTAATATCTAGATTTTTTTTTTTTTTTTTAGCCTGTCTGTGCGGTCACTCTTGTTTTTTGTTTTCTTTTATGCTTATTATAGCTGAAGACCTGGATCTTCTGAATGCTAGTTTTCAGGATGAAAGTAATATCCTTTACACATGGAATCCTGGTACTTTGTTGCACTATGGAAGAGCAGAGCTGAAAACATCTGATCATAGGTTTAAACTTTACTTTCTGTATTACTCTTTAACCATCTAAAATATAATGCTTTTGCTTTATTATTGTGTTCCTCAGGCACTCTGATGTTTTCTAACTTTTCATATATATGTATGTATATTTCTTTAAGGCCTGTTGTTGCATTGATTGACATAGATATATTTGAAGTTGAGGCAGAAGAGAGACAGAAAATTTATAAGGAGGTGATTGCTGTGCAGGGACCACCTGATGGTACTGTAATGGTCTCCATCAAAAGCTCTTCACCAGAAGAAAACTATTTTGATGATAACTTGATTGATGAACTTCTTCAGAAGTTTGCAGCCTATGGTGAAGTTATACTTATAAGGTTAGAACACTTCTGTTTACCATTTAACCAATACTCTTTATTATTATTTATCAACTTTCTTATCAACTTTCTGAACTGACTTTCTTAGGATGCATTTGTGTTCTTATTTACTTCATTGTTTGAATTTAGACATTTTCTCAATTCTATCTGTTTAAATTGTGGCCAATGATGAGAGCAATCAATATTTAGTGGGTTTTTTTGTTTGTTTTTTTATAAAGTGCCGTATTCCATTCTCCATCCAGAAGAGATGAAAAAAATTGTAAAGCAAAAAATTGGCAGTGGGTTCTATTTTTTACCCCTCCCTTAAACTTAATTTCAAAATATTAACCTTTTGGAAACTATTTCCCATGGAAACTAATTTGGTATCTGGCCAGTGGAGGGTGGGCCATATCATGACTTGGGAGCGGAATTTAAATATGCGCCTAGATAGGCTCTGTGCAAGAAAACTTCCTAGCAGCCAAGGGGAAATAGATGGGGACATTGGTGTGCATAGAAGGACCTAAGAAAGGAGAAAAGAGCTCTTGCTGAGTGGCATGGAAGGAATAGAGATTTGTGGTGATTTTATTGCATTATGCTAAGAACAATTCCATTCATCTTCAGTGTTCAAAGGGTTGAAAAGATACAATTTTAAAATAGGATCTAGCAAAAGTCAATAATTTGACACTGGGGACAAACGTGGTAAAAACCGATGAGCAACTAAGTCCATCTGTAGTCTCTGGGACAGGTGGCAGATGATAAAAACATCAATTCTTATGAAACTGAATATAAAGGGAAATAGAAGATACAGAGTAGAAAAAAGTCAGTTTGTAATTTTAATCTTGTTAAATGAGTCCTCAAACAGGTCAGTTTGACTTCAAGTGGCATCTTGACACAAACCTGAAGTGAAGAAGGAAACCAAAATCATGGTTGTTGACAGGGAAGTGAGATTTAAAAGATCTAGAGGAGTCCCTATTTCTGACTCTTCTCTTGTCTTCTGTTTTGCTTTCTCCTTTTCGTTTCTATCCACTACCCACTGGTGGAGGGTGGATTTGTCATGTTCCCTGCTCAGTTATCTGTTGGCAACCTGGATGCATCTTTGGTGGCAACTAATTTATCAGTAGCCAGAGAAGCTGTCCAGCTTAGTAGTAATGCTTTATCAATGGAGACAGCTGAAAGGGAAATTCATGAGGCTTACGTAACCTAGTCTTATGATCATTTCCTTTTGCAGCCTTACCATGTCTATATTTATCTGAATACATCAGTGAACGAGGACAGACACTGATGGATTTTAAGCAGGAGGCTGCAACTTTATTAATCTCAATGCTGGGAAGGGTTGCTACCCACCCTGTCACCCATACTTTCACATACCAGAAAAATTTAAGTGGTTCTAGAGCAGTGGTTCTCAAAGCCGGTCTGCTGCTTGTTCAGGGAAAGCCCGTGGCAGGCTGGGCCGGTTTGTTTACCTGCCGCATCCGCAGGTTCGGCCGATCGCAGCTTCCACTGGCCGCGGTTCGCCGCTCCAGGCCAATGGGGGCTGCGGGAAACGGCTCAGGCCGAGGGGTGTGCTGCCCGCAAAGGCTAGGAGGGAGCCTGCCAGCCCTGCTGCGCGGTGCCATCAACCAGACAGTCAATGGTCTGGTCAGCAGTGCTGGCCAGAGCCACCAGGATCCCTTTTGTACTGGGTGTTCCGATCGAAAACCAGACACCTGGTCACCCTAGTCCCCATTGAAATCATGTGGAGTAGCTTGTAGGACCAGCGCTGTAGTCAGATCCTGCAAGGTGCTGAGAGCCCTTCCATTAATCCAGTAGGAGGAGTAGAAGGAATTAAACACCTTGCAGGTTCAAGCCCTTATGCCCTCCTTTCTTTCTTATAGGGTCTTATTTGTTCTCATATGGCATAAAGCCCAAGATATATGTAAGGAAAAGGCTTTGATGATGAGTGGATAGTAAAACCGAACTTTATATATAAAAATAAAGCAAAGAAAATTGCATCTAATATACTGTACTCGTACAGACAGATAATACGATTTGACATATGCCACAATATGATTTAACTTTGAGTACTTTAGGCAGATATCTAATAATGTGCCACAGCAGTGTTTCCTAAGAGGGAAATAAAAATTGTACTGTATGATTTTCATTTGTACTGTCTTTTGTCTTCTGGTTTAAAGTAATAACAGATTATGGAAACTATGAACCAAATAAATAGGCTTATTTTTAAAATGGAAAATTTTAATTTATTTTTGCCTTGATTTTTTTTATTGCTTCATTTACGAAGGTTTATAAGATAAGATAGTCAATAGATGATAGATAACAAAGTAGTTCAATCATATTTTGTCATTTCAACATTATCTGTCAATGTACTTTGAAGGTTTGTAGAAGACAAAATGTGGGTAACATTTTTGGAAGGAAGCTCCGCTTTGAGCGCTTTGGACCTGAATGGTACTGAGGTAAAGTACAAATTACTGAAATTATCTGTAGTTTGCTAAATTGTAATTCTTTAAGCACTGTGTGGTTTTCAGGTTTTCTAGATAAATGTTTCTTAGCAGATTAACACTCAGCATGCAGATTTGTAACATATACTCTCTCCTTTTGAATTTGATTTCATTATCACTCAGCAATTTAACTATGGTAAACTGCATTTTGCAAATAAGCAGCATTAGCAGGAGAACAACTTGTTAACGTGCAACTTCTGCCAAGCATTTATGTACTTCAATCCCATTTACTTCTATGGGATTCAAGTACATACTTTATGCTTTGCTTAATAGATATGAACTTAAGCCCGACTTTAGGTTCTTTGCTGAACTGGAACCTTCGTGTAAATATGGGGCCATATTTAGTCCTAGCAGAAGCAGACAGAACTCATTTGAAGTCATTGTCACCCGTGTTTAGTAATTTAAGCTGCTATACCAGTTGTAAAAGTGCCTATATCTAAGTAGATCCCAGGCCAAATGGATGAGGTTCTTTGGCTTGTGTTATGGAGGAGATCAGACTAGATCGGGGTGGGACAAACTACGGCCCACGGGAGCGTCCTGCCCGGTCCCCGAGCTCCTGGCCCGGGAGGCTAGCCCCCAGCTCCTCCCCTGCTGTCCCCTCTCCCCCGCAGCCTCAGCTCGCTCGCTGCGCCGCCGGCGCAATGCTCTGGGCGGCGGGGCTGTGAGCTCCTGGGGCAGCGCAGCTGCAGAGCCCGGCCTGACCCAGTGCTCTGTGCTGCATGGTGGCGGCGGCGGTGGAGGCAGCGTGGCCCGGTTCCATCCGGGCGGCGCGGCCGTAGCAGCACCAGCCACTGGTCCAGGCAACGCAGTAAGGGGGCAGGGAGCAGGGAGCAGGGGGGGTTGGATAGAGGGCTGAGGAGTCCAGGGTGGTGGTTGGGGGGGGGGGGGGGCAGGGGGGGGGGGGGGGAGGGGGCAGGAGTCCCAGGGGAGGGGCAGATAGGAGGGGGACCGGGCCACGACCCCCTCCCCTAACCGGCCCTCCATACAATTTACGAAACCCAATGCAGCTCTCATGCCCGCCCCTGGACTAGATGATCATAATTATCCCTCTGGCCTTAAAATCTGATATCTTAACTTCTATTAATATTTATTTTTCTGCAAATGAATTCACTTTTTTATAGTTCAAAGGATGAAAAAAAATGAGGTTTTTGGTTTTTTTTTTTTTACTGGTTTGATACATTTGTTTTTTAAGCAAATAATCAAAGAAAAGTAAGTGTCCTGAGACTACAGTGTGGACTAGGCTCTCATTTTTATGGTAGAGTATATTATTAATCCAAAATTTAGCACTCCTGTGCATAGATGCTGGAACTAGGGGTTCGGGGGGTGCTGCAGCACCCCCTGGCTTGAAGTGGTTTCCATTATATACAGGGTTCACAGTTTGGTTCAGTGGCTCTCAGCAATCCTGACCCTATTAAAGTTGTTGGGGAATTTTGCCATTGGTTTCACTGGGACGAGGATTTCACCTGTGGTACATAGTAACCTCTATTCAGGTTTGGAATTGGCTAGATCCCTAATAAGACTTTGTTCTTGTAATCTGATCTTCACAGGTAGACTCTTATAACTTTGAAGTCACTGAGGCGCCACACAGGGAGTAGGAGTTCAATTCATGGGTCAGATTGCAGGATTGAATCCTAACATTGTATCAGTCCATATTACAGAATCATCACGATTTGCTTAGCTCAAAATTAAGGCTGACTGTCATGACAAAAAAAGGGAAAATAATGCTTTTGTCAGAGTGAAGAATGCAAAAGTCATACTTTAATTTTTTTTAAATGCAGACAATAGTTTTACATTTATTTTTAATTAGAAAAGTATTAAATAGTTGTAATTAATAGTTAAAAAGCAAGTGAAGATGTCAAAATGTCAAAAAAGAAACAAATCGGTCAAAACTCTTGGAACACACTTGCTGTGTAGTAGGAAGATGAGAATGAAAAAGATCATGCCTTTTCATAAAAAGCCCCAAAAATCATTGTTTTGTCACAGAAATCCTGAAAAACGTAGAGGCTTGTTCATAATATTCTGTATAGCAGAATGTGCTTTTTGTGTTTCTGTATTTTTTTTATTTAGATCCCTGACTTTTAGTGCTTAGTTGTTAATTTTTGTACTTGGAGTGTGTCTTTTTTTATCATGTGGAAATTCAGCTTTTAGGAAGGATCATAAACATTAACTTGAAAAACTCAGACTGGATCAGAAGTTTGGAAGAGGAGATGAATCTAGAGAAGATGGTTGGATTGCCTTCATCAACCAGCTCCACTTTGCTTTGTGAAGATGCTGAGATTTCTGCAGACTATGATATGGAAGGTCTGAATCAAATTAACTTCTTTCCATCCTAGATATATTACTTAATTAAATTGTTTAAGAGATGTATAGATTTATTTTAACTTTATGCCAAACAATCCAAAGGTGATCAATTTAAAAATCAGAGACTCTCCAGCAACATATGCATAGCTTGCAGAGCAATGTTAGTTTTGGTTTCAGTTTGCACTGTATCTGTGCTAGTGGCTTTGATTAATTTGCCACCATTTTTTTTTTCTAGATTTGCTGGGTATTGTTCAGAGGCATAGGAGGCACTGGGAATAAAAGCTGAGGTTTTCAAAGGGTTTTAATTAGGGCTGTCGATTAATCGCAGTTAACTCACGCGATTAACGCCCAAAAAATTAATTGAGATTAAAAAATTACTCGTGATTAGTCGCAGTGTTAAACAATAGAATGCCAATTGAAATTTATTAAATATTTTTGGGTGTCTTTCTACATTTTCAGATATATTGATTTCTATTACAACACACAATACAAAGTGCACAGTGCTCACTTTATATTATTATTTTTTATTACAAATATTTCCACCGTAAAAATGATAAACAAAAGAAATAGTATTTTTCAATCCACCTCATATAAGTACTCTAGTGCAATCTCTTTATCGTGAAAGTGTAACTTACAAATGTAGTTTTGTTTTGTTTTTTGTTACGTAACTATACTCAAAAACAAAACCATGTAAAACTTTACAAGTCCACTCAGTCCTACTTCTTGTTCAGCCAATCGCTAAGACAAACAAGTTTGTTTACATTTACGGGAGATACTGCTGCCTGCTTCTTATTTACAATGTCACCTAAAAGTGAGAACAGGCGTTCACATAGCACTTTTGTAGCTGGCGTTGCAAGGTATTTATGTGCCAGATATGCTAAACCTTCGTATGTCCCTTCATGCTTTGGCCACCATATCAGGGGACATGCTTCCATGCTGATGATGCTCATTTAAAAACAAATAATGTATTAAATTTGTGACTCAACTCCTTGGGGGAGAATTGTATGTCTCCTGTTCTGTTTTATCTGCATTCTGCCATATATTTCATGTTATACGTCTTGGATGATGACCCAGTGCATGTTCATTTTAAGAACACTTTCACAGCAGATTTGACAAAATGCAAAGAAGGTACCAATGTCGGATTTCTAAAAATAGCTACAGCACTCGACCCAAGGTTTAAGAATCTGAAGTGCCATCCAAAACCTGAGAGGGATGAGGTGTGGAGCATGCTTTCAGAAGTCTTAAAAGAGCAACACTAGGATGCGGAAACTACAGAACCCGAACCACCAAAAAAGAAAATCAACGTTCTGCTGGTGGCATCTGATTCAGATGATGAAAATGAACATGCATCGGTCCACTCTGCTTTGGATTGTTATCAAGCAGAACCCATGTACTCGAATGGTGGTTGAAGCAAGAAGGACATATGAATCTTTAGCACATCTGGCACATAAATATCTTGCAACACCAGCTACAATGGTGCCATGGGAACACCTGTTCTCACTTTCAGGTGACATTGTAAGCAAGAAGCGGGCAGCATTATCTCCTGCAAATTGTAACCAAACTTGTTTGTCTGAGCAATTGGCTGAAGTAGGACTGAGTGTACTTGTAGGCTCTAAAGTTTTACATCATTTTATTTTTGAACGCAGTTATTTTTTGTACATAATTCTACATTTTTACGTTCAACTTTCATGATAGAGATTGCACTACAGTACTTGTATTAGATTAATTGAAATATACAATTTCTTTTTTTACAGTGCAAATATTTGTAATAAAAATAAATAATTTGAGCACTGTATACTTTGTATTCTGTGTTGTAATTGAAATCAAATATATTTGAAAATGTAGAAAACATCCAAAAATATTTAAATAAATGGTATTCTGTTATTGTTTAACAATGCAATTAATCATGATTTTAATTTTTTTAATCGCTTGGCAGCCCTAGTTTTAATGAAATTAGGCTTCCAACTCCCATTGAAATGCAATGAGTGGGGCACCTAACTCTCTTAATCTACTTTGAAAATACCAGATAAAATGACCAGAGTGAATTTAGGTATGTAAAGTGGCTGATTTTATACCTTGATCAAAAGAGGAAAAATGTTGACTCTTACGATGGAAGGAAATTAGGTTCCTTTGATTTTAAAATAGCAGTTACCCCCGTTATCAGCATCCTCCATAAGAGGTTTGATAGTTTACAGAATGGCCTTTCTTTTTTTTTTTTCATTGTGGGAAGAAAGGGATCTAATAACCAGCCAAATGAAGACTATAGTCGTATGTGTTACTGATTAAATAGGATTCCTCCTCTGGTTATCTGGCTCAGAGAGTAGATATATTTGAAAATAGGTACAGTATTGCTAATGTTCACATTGTCTCTGGAAGAAAGACAAGAGGCAGTGGATGTGGTTTAATTAAGCCACAACTTTATTCACTTAACATATCTGTGAATAATAATAAGCACCTGCACTGTCTACCTGCCACACCTACTGCCTATGAAATTGTGACATCTTGACCTAATCTCTTTACCTACTTCACCAGGTCCTTGACCTGCTCTCTAGAAAGTCAAAAACCCACCCCAAATTTGCCAATCTAGTGATGGGGGGGACGGGGGAATTCCTTTCTAGCCCCAAAAAGAAAAATAGTGAACTAGCGCAAGCCCACAGCCGGTCTTGAAACCAGGTCCTGCTCTGTTCACATTAGAGGGAGGGTGAGTGGTGCAGATCAATGACTGAGGAGAAAGAGTGTGAATTCCTTCCAGAATACATAGGGTATAAATACCTCTCCCTTCCCCCAGTCCATATGGTGGGTCAGTGCCCCCACCAGGTTCAGCCATTTCCAGTTCTCCCCTTGATGCTGCTCGGGTTAGTCTGTTCACTTTTCCCGCCTTCATAACCCAAATGCAGTAGGGACATTTAACGGAGCCCCAGGCTCACTTTCCTGCTGTCCAGACAACGATCCACTGCATTAAGTTGCAGTGAGCACGTTTTGGTACTCAGGAAAAGATTTGTTATGGCTAAGAAGGTACTGTACTGAAGAGGAAGACTTCAGGTCACTGTACTGATATCCTGAGGTTTCACTCAAGCTACAAGAAAGAGAATTGGTCAAGCAGGATTGGCAATTTTTGAATGTGCTAGAGGGGAAGTAGAAGACTTCCAGATCATACCAGACCTTCCTATACTGTCTGAAGAAGTTGAGTATGTCAAAAAGAGCTGAACGCACATGATTTCATCATCTGTATTCATATTCCCTAACTGACTGTGAGTTGTATTCTCTGGCTGCAGTTTGTTTATTTGACAACTCAAAGTTGTTAATGCAGCTTTTTGTTTATGATGGTCAATGAAGAGATTTTACCAGAGAATTGGATGAGTCTTGAACAGTAGAACTGAGTTGATCTCCATTTTTCTTTCATTAATTGGTCTGTTCGTTTTTTAGACTCTCAATTTCAATACCGTATTTTTTCTTTCCAGACCTTTGAAGTAGTTTAATAGATTCTACTGTCTTTGTGGATTTATATCATTACTGGTTTCCTAAACAAAGGTCTATTCTGTTGCTTGGCCCACCCAAGTTTAGACACGAGCTATGGGGGTGGGTGGGTACTGTTTAAGTATTAATACAAAGAAGAATACATTTCTGCAGCCCAGTGTCTTCAACAATTCTGATAAGTATGGGATATTGCCTTCATTGGCAGTTTCTAGAGATATTTCAGAGCTGCAGCAGAGCTTGTACTGGCCATACTCCCTTCTGTGGCTTGCTGCCAGATACTCTGCCTCTGGCTGGCTTAGAACAGGCGGGGCATAATTCGCCCTCCAAAGAACCTGTAAAAGCTGCCTTCCATATGGAACACTATGATTTAGCCTGGTGTTTGTGAGATAACCCTGTCACACAGGGTGTGGGTGGGATTCTGGCAGGGAGGCATTTGCTGTAGTATCACACATGGTACTGTGCCCAAACCATTTACAGCTTTTATTGATTAAAAATGGCATCTTAAATTCCACCCGGAAATTAATGAAGAGCAAGTGCAGATCTCCTAGTACTGGTATGAGTTCTTTGCATGAAGAACTGCTTTGTAAGTAGACAGCTGTGTTCTACACTATTTAAGCTTCCTAATTACTGTAAAGTTCTATGTAGAACATACTATTGAAAAGATTCATACACT
>NW_020664381.1:8607433-8613430 GCF_002925995.2 Terrapene triunguis
AAAAAAAAAAAAAAAAAAAAAAAAAAAAAAAAAAAAAAAGTTTAATAAGACCTCAGACACCTGTTGCAATGTCCCACAGGGACATGAAGGCACTTCAAAGTCTCTCCTAAATGATGGAAGGAGTGCAGGGACCTCTGTTACCTAGCAGTATCTTCAGAAAGAAAAATCATAGCTATATAATTATTTTACTTATCTTTGAGGTCTGACTAATATATCTGGTGAAAATATTTCCCAGAACTCAGCAAGCTTTTCTCATTCCCAACTTGGATTTTTCTAATTCCCAGCTCATTTGATATATTTTTCTGAGTAGGAATTATTCATTTGTTTTAGGACATGGGCTCCTATTTTTAGGAACCTTTGGGCTATAGAATTACTTATTCCCCAATTAGATATATGTTTCACAATGAGCTTCTGGGTCCTTTAAGTACATACCTAATTAAAATGTTCACTGAAGAAATCTTTATTTGCGTTTTATGAGCAGAACCTGCTCTTCTCTGATGGCCATCTGAAAGGATAGGCTTTGTACAAAATCAAGATTTTTAGATACTGTGATTTTCCTTTTGTACTTGGCATTTTCAATATGCACAGAGTTTGAGTATTTCCAGCTGCTCTGGGTATGCCTACATTCTTCATATGAACGTTTGTATTGTGTAAGAATCATGTAGAAAGGATCTTTCAGTAGTTAGTTAATTCTTTGAAACGTAGGATTTTGATGATTTCATTATGAAAAGTAGACATCACAATAAATGACTTCCATGCCTGGAGTCAGTGTGGATGGGACAAAAATTTGTAGATCCCTTTACTTTATATGCTTTTTTCTAGGTGATATTGATGACTATAGTACTGAAGTGGAAGAAATTTTTCCTCAACATCTACAGCCAGGTACAAGTTCTGGTCTTGGAACCTCACCAGGCTCTTCACCTCGTTCCAGTCCCTGCCAATCACCCACGTTGTCAGATGGACTGCTACCCACCCTTCCAGTTAGACCAAGTCGAGCACCTACAAGAACTCCTGGACCACCTATATCCTCACAAAGTATGTATCATATTACATAAGTCAGACAATTATATCTCATTCTAGTTACCTAAAATTTGACCTTGAAGAATATAGTAAATATTAAACTAGTTAGTAGGTATTTTATCAGGGTTACATATATTCAAGGTCAAGTTGTAGGTAACTAGAATAAGTGAAGTAATCTGTTTTATACCTCCAGTGAAGAACCCTGTGACATGGTGTATCAGTATAATCCTCATTTATTTTAACCACACTGATTAGATAAACGTTTCTCAAATGTGGCCACAGCCTCCTAGCTGTTATTGAGGGGGACAGCAAAGCAGCGGCTCCTCCCCTGGGGCTGCCTGTAGGGGTCCCCCAGCACAGGGTTTTAGACTCCATCCCTGGACGCACCCCCCCGCCATCACCTCAACCCCCGCTGTCTCCTCCAGACCCCATCACCCCTGGCCCTCATTCCTCCTTACCCACCTCCTCATCCAGGGCTCAATTTGTCCCCCAGCATGCCAAGGCTGAGTAAGTCTGCTGACTTACTAACTAGCAATCTTAAAAAAAAAAAATAATAATAAAAAAATCAAACCATGCAAAGTACCTTATTTTTTTCTATTCTGTTTACGTCCAGTAAAGAATAGAGACGACTGTACATTATTTTTATTATTGAGTCTGCAAAAAACCATACATAAATAAATTGCAATGATCTGGACATGTATATGTGCATATTTATTTGTTTTTCCTAAAGTTAATTAAGGGTGTTAGGAAAAATTCTCGGAGCGGCCACCAGCAAGAGTTGAGGGTAGCACTCTGAGGCCACCAAAAGATATGTTGAGAACCCCTGGATTAGATGCATCTCATTTCAGTGAAAAGTGAATTTGTACCATTATGATATAAGGCAAGATTGTTGCATGACTAACTTCAGCTGGTAGGAGAAGGAGCTTTGTGTATATGATTTTCAGTTTAAACAGCTTTATCTTAGTGATAAGAATGGGAATAGGGAACTGTAATGATATTTTGGCACTTTAAAAATGAATTTGTGTGGCAATGTTTTTTAAACAGTTTGTTTGTGTCACTGTAATGGGAAGTACTTTTTTACAGTGATCATGCTTATCTGACAGAATACCCTCCAAATTGCCTTTAAAATTTCCCTTTCTCCAAGGAAATAAGCAAATAAAGAAAGCCTGGGTTGAAATAGAATGGAAATGTATTTGATGAAATGTGGTTTATAAGAACCCTTCAGGTACCCAGAAAATACTTAATGGTCAAACTTTTTGGCAGATATCATTCCTAATCAACCTGTGAATTAATTCACACTCTCACCAAAGTCCATTTCTCTTATTCTTGCTTCCCAGAAACTTCGATGCCACATGACAATGCAACACGACCACAGTGTGTGTATCCATAGTTGGTGGTATTGACAGAAACCTTTACAAAAAACTTTTCAATAGAAAATCTTTAGCACTTTTTTTTTTTAACAAGGTCATTAAATATGTGCTGATTTTCTTGATCAGGTTCTCCAGTTGATTTTCAACCAATTACACAACAGAAAGAGTCTACTCAGAGCTTAGAGCCTAAACGTCTTCCTCCCCCTCGCCCAGTGGCTCCACCTACACGACCTGCTCCACCACAGAGACCACCCCCACCATCAGGTAATGCAGTGATGTATACCACACAATGGGCAATCATTTGATGTACAGTTTTATTTAAGTCTGTGTGATTTTATTTATTTATTTGGCCAGTTGCCTTACTGACCTTTTCTTTACAAAATGTATTAGATCCGTTTAACTAATTTTAAAAAATGGAATTTTTCAGCTAGATTTTACATATCACAGCTACTTTTTATGATTACTTTTTAATACACTATTGTGCTAATTATTTTGAGTAAGGAATATCGGCTTCCAATGGATGTTTGTATTTAACATTTTCATTATCTACGGCATTTTAATGTTTCTTTAAAAACTAATTAATCTTTTGATTTCACTAATTTAATTCACATGTTAATGATATTCCTGTTAACTTTTGAGTAAGTACAGATTGCATATGTATGTTTAATTATATTAAAGTTAATCACTTTAGGGAAAAGTATATTTAGATAAATTGGAAGTGTAAGCAGTGGAGCATTAAGAGAAACTGGATGTTGAGAGAGCATATATGAGCCATGTAACAACTAACCAAAGTGACTCTTGATGTTTGTAACTTTCTCATTCTTTTTTTCTCCCCTTTTTTATACTGATGCTTTTTCTTTAATGCTGCGTACATTTCTTATATACTATAAGGGGGTAGGAGTCCTGCACCTGCTAGAAAAGAATTTGGAGGTAATAATATAATTGTGTTTTCAAACATGACTAATAAATAACAAAACGTCTATGGCTATTAATATAACAGTATATTTATCCTGAGAATATTTAATATGATGCTTCCCAAAGGCAGAAGTTGATATGTGTTGTGGCACATATTCAGTTACTTTAAAAAAATAATTCCTTTAAAAAGCAATATATCTTTTTTTCTGAGCCCTTAAACTCTATCCTCTCTCTAGAATTACAGTTTAATCTTAGGGGTCAGTAAATTCTGGACAACAGCTACTACTACTTGATGAGTAAATAAGGAGCATGACAATATTTTTTTCAACAGTTATTTACATGCTATAGTCATGTCAGTTAAAACTGGTCCTGACCTTCATAATTTAAACGTAGTCAATATGCGCAACACACTTTTTAAAAATATAAAGCTGTCTTAACTTCAGACTAGCTGTTTTTCTCCATGAGGAGCATTGTAAAAAGGATGATAGTCATTCAGGTAGGTAGTAACATTTCACAGATTAAGACTAGTTCATCCACAATACCTTCTCTTGTGGTTTTAAGGTAGAAAAATCAGAGAAAATTGTTTGGTTTTATATTATTTAAAAAAATGTTACTGTAAAAAACAAAGTTAAATGGAAATTAGAAGGAACAGTCACAAGAGTGAAATGCCTGCAAATTGCATGAAAACTTTTTTAAAAACACCATTATAGAGAGACAAACTAAAAAAGGAAAAGGAGAAAAAAAAAGTACAAGGGCCCAAAAAAGGCACCATGGCTAAATAACAGACTGAAAGAGGCAGAGAGAGAGAGACAAAAAAATCTTTTAAAAATTGGAAGTCAGGTCTTACTGAGGAAAATAGAAGGGAGTATAAACTCTTGCAAGCCAAGTGTAAAAAAGGATAATTAGGGAGGCCAAAAAAGAATTTGAAGAGTAACTAGCAAAAGACACAAAAATTAACAGCAAAATATTTTTAAGTACATCAGACACAGGAAGCCTGCCAAACAATCAGTGGAGCGACTGGATGATCAAGGTGCTAAAGGAGCACTTAAGGTAGCGAAGCCTTTGCAGAGAAGCTATATGAATTCTTTGCCTCGGTCTTCACTGCAGAGGAATTGAGGGAGATTCCCACACCTGAGCCATTCTTTTTTGGTAACAAAAAGGGAACTGTCACAGATTGCGGTGTCAGTAGAGGAGATTTGGTACAAATTGATAAATTAAACAGTAATAAGTCACCAGGATCAGATGGTATTCACCCAAGAGTTCTGAAGGAACTAAAATATGAAATTGCAGCGCTACTAAATGCGGTATGTAACCTGTCGCTTAAATCAGTCTCTGTACCAGATGACTGGAGGATAGCTTATGTAATGCCGATTTTTAAAAAAGGCTCCAGAGGTAATCCTGGCAGTTACATGCCAGTGAGCCTAACTTCGGTACCAAGTAAATTGGTGGAAACTGTGGTAAAGAACAGAAATATCAGACACATAAATGAACACGATATTTTGGGGGGAAAAGTCAACATGGCTTTTGTAAATGGAAATCATGCCTCACCAATCTATTAAAATTATTTGAGGGTGTCAAAAAGCGTGTGGATAAGGATGATCCAGTGGATTTAGAATTCAGAAACTTCAAGTATGTCTCTGACAAGGTCCCTCATCTAAGACTCTTAAGCAAAGTAAGCAATCCTGGGATAAAAAGGGAGGTCCTCTCATTGATCTGTAACTGGTTAAAAGATAGGAAGCAAAGGGTTGGAATAAATGGTCAACTTTCACAGTGTAGAGAGGTAAATAGCGGGGTTCCCCAATACTCTGTACTGGGACAAGTGCTGTTCAATATATTTATAAATGATCTGGAAAAATGGGTAAACAGTGAGGTAGCAAAGTTTGCAGATGATACAAAATTACTCAAGATAGTTCGGTCCAAAGCAGACTGAAAAATTACAAAGGGATCTCACTAACCAGCATGACTAGGCTAACAAAATGGTAGATGGAATTCAGTATTGATAAATGCAAAGTAATGCACATGGGGAAAACACAACTATACATATAAAATGATGAGGTCTAAATTAGCTGTTACCACTAAAAAAAGAGATCTTGGAGTCATTTTGGATAGTTCTCTGAGAACATCTGCTCAATGTGCAGCGGCAGTCAAAAAGGCTAACAATGTTGGGAATCATTAGGAAAGAGATAATAAAACAGCAAATATCATAATGCCACTACATAAATCCATGGTACACCCACAACCTTGAATACTATGTGTAGTATTGGTCACCCCATCTGAAAAAAAATATATATTAGAGTTGGAAAAGGTACAGAGAAAAGCATCCATATGAGCTTCCATATGAGGAGAGATTAAGAAGACTGGAACAGTTCAACTTAGAAAAGAGATGACGAAGAGGGGATATGATAGAGGTCTATAAAATCATGGCGTGGAGAAAGCAAATAAGGAAGTGTTATTTACCCCTTCACATAACACAAGAACCAGGGGTCACCCAATGAAATGAATAGGCAGCAGGTTTAAAACAAACAAAACGAAATATTTCTTCACACAATGCACATTCAACCTGTGGAACTCATTGCCAGGGGATGTTGTGAAGGCCAAAAATGTAACTGGTTTCAGAAAAGAATTAGATACGTTCATGGGGGCTAGATCCATCATGCCTAATAGGCAGGATGGTCAGGGACGCAACCCCGTG
>NW_020664381.1:8618430-8745794 GCF_002925995.2 Terrapene triunguis
GATCCATCATGCCTAATAGGCAGGATGGTCAGGGACGCAACCCCGTGCTCTGAGTGTCACTAGCTTCTGATTACCAGAAGTTGGGATTGAGCGAGCGACAGGGATGGATCACTTGATAATTGCTCTGTTCTGTTCATTCCCTCTGAAGCATCTGACACTGGCCACTGTTGGAAGACAGGATACTGGGCTAGATGGACTATTGGTCTGACACATTATGACCATTCTTATGTTCTTATGAAGATAGCTACGTATACATAAACTTGATTTCAGAACTTCAGGTATAAAATAACTGAATTGGAAGATAATTCTGGATATTCATATATGCGTGATCATACTATGTGTGTCACTCATTTTTAAATTTCCCGTTACTTCCACAAGAGATTCTTGAGTGAGAGTTAAAGTTAACATGTACCTGCTTGCAAGAAGGCACATGTTCCAGAAAAATAAAATTGCAGACTTTTGGTGAGTCGTACAAAACAGGATAAATGTTGTACACAGTACATAACTTAACAACTCGTATTTTTATTGTATTGAGCCACAGATGTACGTAGCACTTAAATACATTTGAGTGGGGAGGACAAGGAAACATTTCTGTGGCAATTTGATTTATTTTATTTTTTTTTAAATGGCAGCTGTTTGAAACTTTTCCTGGATTTGGAATGTTAGAATAAATAATGGGGAAATGGATTATTGAACAGGTGGAGGTGGCTAAAGGCATATTAAAATTGCATGTGGCTGTGCAATTCATCACATGGCTATAACTTATATATGCACACAATTAACTTCTGTGTGTGTGTTTACAGATCTATTATTCACAATTATCTCTACATGTATATTTTAAGTTAGAACATTGTAGAACACAAACCCTTTCACTCAATTTCTCAAGTTTAGATAGGTATAAGAAAGTGTGTTTATGGTGCATCAGTCAAGCTGTCAAAATCCAGATTTGCCAGCATTTGGTAATCTGTAGTTTAAGATGAACCATTTTGGTTTTAGTTAAAATAATTACAATTTTAGAAAGCAGCTAATGTTGCACTTTCTGCATATTATTATATGGTTCGCTTGCATCATATGCCCTTGCCAAGTATTTTTCTGTACAATGACAGAATCCTCTCTATCCTACCTTCAGCCTAAGCTGTGAAAAAACTAGTGTGTCACTCAATGAGCATTGCAAATTATTATTTCATTCTTCTGTAACTAGTAAATTAAAATTGCCATGCTATCTTTCATTTCCCATCCTGGCAATACATTCATCCCATTCTTTCTACCTTACTCGTCCCTTCTCTACTTCCCATGCAAAGCTTCATGCCTTATGCCTTGCTGCTCCATACACTTGGAATAGGCATCCTCTGTATCTTCTTTCCAATCCTTCATAAAGTCATCTCTTCGAGCAATTCCTCCTTTCTTCCATCATTGTCCAATCCTGTGACACCTTTCCTTAAACTGTTGTCCTGTGTCTCATTTTGTTTCTTTCATCTTGTTTAGAGCGTAAGCTGTTTGGATCTGATCTATATTTATAATGCATGGTGTAGGTGGTACTACATACTGTAAAAAATGTTGCAGCACTTGGTATACAATAAATATCAAATACTGTTCATAGACCCATGCAACACATACACTGATGCGAGTTAAGGATAGCTTTCATGTCCTCTTTAATTATAAATTGATGTACTAGTATGCATGTAAGTTGAACCCTTAACATCATTTTAAACATAGACACCTTATGTGATAGTTTTGCCCATAATAATGTTTTTGGTTGTTTTTTTTTTTAACCTTTTATCTCAGGCACTTTACATCTTCAGGGTCTGTGGCACTCCTTCTTGTGCCGCTGTAAGCTTTGAAGACTCCGCGTGGGACTCTAAGCTTTCCCACAGTGTAATTATGTCTTGTATCTGTATTAGGAGTAAGCTAGAACTCAAGCGTTTTTTTTGTCTTCAGCTTTTAGATATTTGCAAATGAATAATGCTTTTGCCTGATCATTCAAGCTATGATTGTCATTGGGTACCTTATAATAATAATAATTTAATAAATAAAATTAGCTTTCAGTTGTTTGGAGTTCAGGATTCAGTTAGCATATTTTGTAGTGCCTTACATATTTATGGTTTAGAAACACATTAAGTAATTTCTTACAGAATATGAAGAAAGTTAATGATTGTGACTTGTCACCATTGTATAATATTTTTTCCTTTAGCAATACCAAGTTCTGTACAGAGAATATTTCTGTTTAACTGTACAAACGGCTAAAAGTTGCCTTTGTCAGTTTAAAAACTATTGTTAAAATGGAGTTAAGTTTGAGGGTATGTACCAGTAATGTAAAGTGAATACGTTACAGGGACATTGTTATTATCCCAAAAACTAGGGTTACCATACGTCCGGGTTTCCCCGGACATGTCCGGCTTTTTCAGTGTTAAATGGCCGTCCGGGGGGGGATTTCTAATTAAGTAGAAATGTCCGGGATTTCCCCCTTCCCCTTGTGCGGCGCGTCTGATTGGACGCCTGGCCTGATTGACAGCTGCTTGCAGCCACTAGGGCCTCTAGCAGCCAGAGTCCCTCCCCCTCCCCCGCTCCCTCCTCCCCCACGGAGCAGGGGGGCTGTGTTTAATTCCACGTGGAGCTCTCGCAGTTCTCCCTCTGCCGGGTGAGTGGGGGGGGAGTGGGGGGGGGCAGGGCAGGCGGCGGGGTGTGTGTGTAGAGGCTGCGGGGGGGGGTGCAGAGGCTGCAGGGCGAGTGGGCAGCAGAGGGCACAGAGGCTGCAGGGCGAGTGGGCAGCAGAGGGCACAGAGGCTGCAGGGCGAGTAGGCAGCAGAGGGCACAGAGGCTGCAGGGCGAGTGGGCAGCAGGGGGCACAGAGGCTGCAGGGGGAGTGGGCAGCAGGGGGCACAGAGGCTGCAGGGCGAGTGGGCAGCAGGGGGCACAGAGGCTGCAGGGTGAGTGGGCAGCAGGGGGCACAGAGGCTGCAGGGGCGGGGGGGTGCAGAGGCTGCAGGGCGAGTGGGCAGCAGGGCAGGCATGGGCATAGGGGCTGCGGGGCGAGTGGGGAGCAGGGAAGCACTTAGCAACCCCCAACCAAGATCAGAGCGGGAGGGAGGAGGGGGAATGCAGGGTGCTCAGAGGAGGGGGCAGAGTTGGGGCAGGGACTTTGGGGAAGGGGTTGGAATGGGGGCGGAGAAGGGGTGGGGTTGGGGCGGGGCCGGGAAGGGGTGGAGTTGGGGCGGGGCTGGGGGCGGGGCCGGGGCCCCGTGGAGTGTCCTCTTTTTTAAATGTTTGAATATGGTAACCCTACAAAAACAAATATTATAAAACCAGGAAATGTATAGTTAAAGAAATACAAACACATTAAGGTATGGAGATACGCAATTTATATACACACACAACCTTTACTCCACCTTGTGGTGATGTCATGAAATAACCAGACAGTTAAGGATCAGTGCATAATGTTTGTACTCCCAGATCAGGCTAAACCGATTTCAAAGACCTATTCCTTTTTTTTTTTTTTAAATCCCCCTTCTGGTATGTCTATGGGGCAGAGTTAAGGTTGTCTGTCTGGATGCATTAGGACATGGCAATCATTTTGAAAATAGGTAGTTCTTTGTGGAATTCTGTTTAAAACAAAATTCTGCATCCTTTACTGAAGAAATTTTCAGTAATGAAGAAAAATGGCAAAAAAGACCATTAATTAAAAAAAAAAAAAAGTTTTGACATAGGGTGCTAAATTTCTGAAAGGAACACTTTTTAAAAAAATTTCACTCTAATTAACAGATTTGCTTGTTAAGTCTCAGAAAATTCATTCAGTACTCAAGAGTAAGTGCTGTAAGTTAAGTGTAAAACTCAACTCAGCCTTAACTATAGACTAGGGACTGGCGCTTCCATAATTTGGCTGTATCTGCTGTTGCTGTGCTAGGATAGTAGTGCTCCCAATGTTATTACCAGAGTGTTGGGACTGCTACTGTGCCAGTAGGCTCACACTGGGGGCAACTATATAATGAAGGAATTGTGGGGGCAGCCAGTCTGGTAACTGGAAGAGAGAAAGATGGGGCGAATAATCTTTACACTGGACAAAATACATTTTTTAAATGTTGGGAAACAAACTTACACAAGCTTAAAGAAACCCAAAAAACCCCTCTTCTAAGGACTAGTGGAAAGTGGACATTGACTAATGTGGCACCAGAATACTGTCATTAATCAAAACAGTAATTTGTTTATTGTGAAAAATAAACACAAAACAAATTTCAATGTTCTATCAGAAATAATTCATCCAGTGTACACAAACAATGGATTACACCGATCAGTTTCACTCCTTAAAGGGTTGTTCCTTGGAAACAGGGCTGTGAAGGAAATGTGAGACACTAGAAGAATTTCAGTCACAAGGCTCTTTTTAAGACTGTCAAAGCAAATGTCAAATGGTATTTTCCTCCACACACTATTAAAAAAAAAAAAAATAAAGAAGTGCATAAACTACAATAAAAGTGAAAAGTGATACTGTAACCCAAAAGACAGAATTTTTGTAGAGCTTTTTCACTACTGTTAAAATAGAAATCCTGGTGTAACGTTAACTATTAACATCAAGGGTAGCATTAGTGGTGGAAGTTGGGGTCATTTGATCCAGGGGTTCCCAATATATGGTTCCCCACATTATGATCTTTTAATTTTCAGTGTCTATCCATGTGTCTATTGGTATGCCAGAACAGAGTCAGGGGTATACTTGCTGTAAATTTGGTATTATTTAGTCCAAAGGTTTCTCAAATACAACCTCCCATAGGGAGCTGATTTTAATTCAAATTGCTCTAAAACTCGCATGCACAGTGAGATTGTTTTGAAAACTTGTATTCCACACTGGGAGCTGAGGTAAACATTGGGAGAGGGGGGAGGAGAACACTCAAGTAGATGAACGAGTCAGTTCACACCTCTGCAGTGAGGAAGATTGTGCAGAGTCTCTTCCTCCTACACTAGCCCCTGAGGTAGAGTATGGAGTCTGGGGCTTCCTTCCACTTCTCCTTTCTGCCTCCAACTGGTAGATGTGTTCAGAGCCCATCAGTTACTGCCTTCCTCACTCCCTTGCTGAAGGCATGGAGGGGATACAGGAAGAACAGAACTGGTAGCTGAGTGGCAGTGAGATGTTCCCAGGAAGCCTTCTTTTGCTCTCCAATCATGCTCTCCTCTCTACCACACCTTCCTCAAAAAAATAAGGGAAATTCACTTCCTTAACACAGAACTATGGTTGGTAGCAGTGCCTTGTCCCCTTTCAGAATACTGAGTGCACCTATACTTAAACCTTTGAAAACGAGGAAATACAGGATGAAGTTACACACCAGTCCCACCCACAACGTTAACAATGCCCACTTTGAGTGAGTCTCCAACCTGCTCCTGGCAAATTTTTGTAGCACTGTGTCCTTCCAGATGCTATAGAACACTCTGGGAATACAGCATATGGGTACGGAGGAGAAATCATCAGTGTGTGGCTTCACTAAGGCAAAAGTTGCATTTAAGGCAGTCTTAGTGAAGACTAGCTGACTCGGCCTGGCCTCTACTTGACCACTGAGATCTACTAATGAAAAGGACTATATAAGAGCTAGGTAATAATAATATAATATTTACTCTGCACAAATCACTCTATAGGTCCCAGATGTTACCATCCCTTTATCCATATTCTAAGGATTACCTCTGGAACATCCCCTGCACTTGGGTCTGTCTTGTGTGCCACCAGACTACTATTTTCACAATCCAAATAACTCAGAATAGAAACAAGAGTCCCTCAGGCCTTTGGGCACAGCCACACCTCTCCTCATACTTTAGTGTGAACTGTGGGAATCTATTGCAAGATATAGCTGCCCCTAATACAGTGAAGGTCAGTTGGTGTGCATACAAATGAATGAAAGAATACAGTTTTGAAGAACACCATATACCTGGTAAAATATCACATGTACTTAGTCATTCGTCATGTCTGCTTCGTATAGGGCAGCCCAGGCTGAAACATTGGGCTCATCTACATAGAGAAATTGACGGGCAGAACTAACCCCCTGTGTGGACACTTTATTCCAGAGTAAAAGTGACTTTATTACGGTATAAGTACTCCCACATAACTATAGCAGTATAATATAATGAAGATATTTTGGAAGAGTGCAAGGCTCTGCCAGTCAACTTTAATTGTGCCTTTACAAAATTTTTAGGCAGTGAATATAGCAGAAATTTAAATTCTCTTTAACAAAAATGTAAAACTGAAGCCATGTAATATTTCTAAACATTAACTGAATTGTTGAGTTATTTCCAATTAGTGTGACTTTCTTGTGCTGCTGCAAGTGGTAAGAGTGCAATATGGTTAGGCCACTTAAAAATTCCTTAAATATGAAAGCTCTTTTGTATGTTATGTCCTGTATGTTTCCGCCTCTTTTCAGTCTGCTGCTTTCCTTATGCAATATACAGCTTCTCTTCTTTCTCTGAAAAGGTCTTGGAGCTCCTCCCAGTCCTGGGGTAGCTAGGAGAGAAATAGAAGGTAACATAATGATTTTTGCATGGTAGAAATGAATCTTTAAATTAATATCTGAATGACATTAGTGTCCTCGCTGCTTAAAGACATTCTTGCTGTTTGTCCATCAGTTTGTTGTGTAACTCCTAAACTTTTATCCTTCCACAGTATATTTTTCCAGCCTGTTTTCTATTTAATTACTTGCATTTGTTGGTTGTTTGCAACTTTATGTTGTGAGTCAAAATTCACTCATGAAAGATTAAGTGACAAAATTAAACCATGGTAATGAAAACTTTCAAGATTTAATCTCAGAATTGTTTAAAATAATTCAGAAGGGTGTGTGTATGTGTGCAGGGGTGGGTTAAGGTGAAATCTTTTAAATAGGTGCTTAGAGGTATCTGTTCTAGGCAGAAGACTTAGGAATAAAAAATATTTTATCTGTGACTAAAGCAGGGCTCTAGCAAGGTTTTTTTCTCTCTCCCTTTTAAACAAAGAACTGAATGTCGTGTACTTTCAAGGGAGTAATTTTCACTAAAATATTTTAGCACACTGAAAATAGAGTATTGCTGCAGGGGGAGGGGCTAGCTACCCCGCGTACATGCCTGTTGTTTCGAATGGGCCCATACTCGAGACAGCTAGACCCTCCCCTGTACCGCCATGGCTACGCTCAATCTTTAGCGTGCTAGCTTAATTGGAGTTAGCATGGATATGTCTACTCCAACTGGAAATTACACCTTCCAGCTCTAATGTAGACGTACCCTAAGGCCATGTCTACACTAGAGAGCTTACAGCAGCATAGCTGTACCGCTGCAGCTGTGCTGCTGTCAGATCTCCCGTGTAGCCGCTCTGTGCCAATGGGAGAGAGCTTCCTGTCCACATAATTAAACCCACCCCCAACGAGTGGCGGTAGCGTTTCTCCCACCAACATAGTGCTGCTCACACAGTGTCACTTATGTTGTTGGGGGGGGGGGGTTTCTACACCCCTGAGCAGCATAAGTTTTACCAACAAAAGTGCTAGTGTAGACATAGCCATTGAGAGCAGAATTATCTGCCAGTTAGAGCAAATTTAACCAATTAAGAGCTGCCTGTCTTGAGATTAGACACCCCCATTATTCGGCATCCTTCAAGTTACCACAGCTGACATTCTAACTGGGACCTTCATGATTAATAGGCAGCAGATCTGTCACTAGTGAGCCTCTCTCCCTTCCTGAGGCATTCAGAAGTGTGTGTTTGTGTCAGTTGGAAATAATTTTTTTTTTTTACACATATTTTGCACTTCATAATTTGAGTGTTGCGTTCAAGGCTGATCATCAGAATCATCATTCAAATGTTGACCTCATTGTCAAAATGTTGTGTCCAATAACAGGAGGAAGTTAGAGCCAGGAATCTGTACATAAATTCTTTAACTCACTGAACAATGTACAGTTACAGACAGACTTTATTGAGACCATGTTTTTGAATCAGCTCCTCTTCCTGAAACTCCTCCTTTTTGAACATATAGCTGCCAGAGTTGCTGCAGAATATGCTACACAGTACAGCAACTTCCCTCTAACAGAGGCAATCTTAACCCTAATATCAATAACATAGGCAATATCTGAAGAAAGAGATCTCACACAAAGGTTTTTTCATCACTAATGCAATCCTATTGTTCCCATTTCTGTTAGTGATAACATACCATTATTGCGTAATATCAGTTTGCACCTGATCTGTCAATGAAAATCTCATTTGTGACTGATTTTTCTTCATGCTTCAAAGTTCAAAAAAGCCCTGGAACACAAAGAAAAGATAACTTAGGTAATACAGATAAATGTTTGTTTTGCATTAATTATATTACAGAAAATTTCAACTTAGAAATATGTCCTAAATCAATGGTCTCTAATGGCTTTGTTACAGTTCGTAGTCAGCCTCCACCTCCAGCCGGATTCACAAGCACAGGAACTGCTGGATATAGTGCAGCCAGACCGGTAGGCATTCAAACTTTACATAATTTTCCTTTTGAAGTTTTTACACTGTATTAGTTAGTTGAGAGGTTTTCTTAGGAATGGTGTTATGGATGAGAGATATGTAAAATTGAGTGTCAAGTATCAGGGGGTAGCCGTGTTAGTCTGTATCTACAAAAACAACAAGGAGTCTGGTGGCACCTTAAAGACTAACAGATTTATTTGGGCATAAGCTTTCGTGGGTAAAAACCTCACTTCTTCAGATGCATAGAGTGAAAGTTACAGATGCAGGCATTATATACTGACACATGGAGAGCAGGGAGTTACTTCGCAAGTGGAGAACCAGTGTTGACAGGGCCAATTCAATCAGGGTGGATGTAGTCCACTCCCAATAATAGATGAGGAGGTGTCAATTCCAGGAGAGGAAAAGCTGCTTCTGTAATGAGTCATTTCTCTACAAGTAAGAAATCAAAAAATAGAGAGAGGGTCAAGAAAAGGGCAACTAATATTATCAAAATTGGATGGAATGACCTATGAGCAGGCAAGTTTGACAGCTACTAGTCAAAGGACTAAACTTGCTAACCAAAGGCTGATATGAAAAATTGTTGGAGCAACAACTGATGTTCAAAGGTGAAGCTCAGCCCATAGCTGGTGGTCTTCAGGGCTCCACTATTTATATCACTGCTGGGTAGTGGGTTTCAGATAAATTTGAAGCCACCCACATCTCTGGCTCCTAGAAGGGAAAATGAATACTTGCAAACTCTTCATTTCTTCCCACCTGCCCCAGAAGCCTCCTAATTGTGAGAGGGACTTGACTGCTCTGTCTCATTCACCAGCAGTGAGTTGGCAAATACTTTTTCCAAGAGTTGCCTATGGGGAAAAATTAAAAGGCGTTGGATATTGTGGAAAAGTCAGACTGCACAGCTGTAAGAGAGTGGTGGAATCCGTACTAGAATGGTAAAGACCCTTTTCTCCATGAGCTGAAAAGAAGCTACCTCAGGTCAACTAGGGAAGCCTGAGTCCAATTAAGGGCTGCTTGTGACCTTTAAAAACCCCTCTTCTGGTGAGAGAGAGGTGGAGAGATGAGAGAGAACCTGTAGCAGGGAGAAAAGACTTCTCCTGGGTGGAAAGCTTCTCTCCTCCCAGCAACCAAGCTAATTGCCTGTTTGGGGAAGAACTGGCACTCAGCATCACAAGGCAACATCCCAGAGAGGGGACAGGGAAAGGTATTCCCTTGTTCTGTTGTGAATTTGTTTCTTTGGTTTGGCTGAAGAGTACTACTCCCTGGGCCTTGTAAGTATTGTGGGGGGAATACCCAAGTGAAGAATAAAATCTTCCTTAGTGGAACTGATTTACTCCAGGTCCTTCCACCACAACCCCCCAACCCTGACAAAGGGGGGAAATGCTGAGCCCAACAAGGCAAAGGAGGTGCCTTGCCACAACATATACATTTTGTTAAAAAGACTACTAAGAGGTGAGAACTGTCTACAAATATCGGAGATAATTGTTTAAAGCTTTGCTGATGCTTCTCACAATGCTTTGCAAAATATCCTAGGAAGAACCTATATAGTATTTGCTGGGTTGTGGAAGGCTTGTATTTATTAGGACATTTGCATGAAAAACGGGAGCTCTGTTGCTTAGGAGATCTCTGCTCCTTCTGTTTGTTCCTCACTGCAATCACAATAGCCATTTCAGAGGAAAATAAACTGCAGTAGCATATTCTAGATAGAATATTTTTGTGTGTGTTTGAGGCATTAAGTGCCCATCAATTTGGGAAAGAAAGCAGCTATGGAATAAACTTGTTAAAGGGAATTTAGGCTAAATATAAGGAAATATTTTTGAAAATAAAAATCACTTAGGCTATATTTTGGTCTTCTAAAGGAAGTTGTAGGGAATTCCACCAAAAGAGCCATTTACAAAATGCTTGAAGATATACGGGGTTAAGATGTTGTTGGTTTTTTTGTATCTGTGTCTGCCAGTACATTCTGTTTCCTAGTGAACTGACGAGGAGAGAGGCAGATCCAGACCAATCACTTTTTGGCTTTGGAGTTAAGCTCTGTCTCCTTAATTTCTTGGATACTTATAGCACTTTATCTAAACAAAACAAAAGGCAGCAAAATTGAAAATTTACTTAAATTTCTAAATTGACTCCTTGGCCTTTCGCTGGCTATTAGAGAATGTTGTGTCCCTTCTCTAAGGCACCTCAGCAATGCTCCTCCTTGGATAGGCTCCCAAAATGACTGACAAGACAGAGGCCAAGGCTAACAGTCCTGAGAGACTGCTTAGGGCATGTCTGCATGGTAGGACAATGCACACTGTGGGAGTGTGACTTCTAAAGCACTCTCATATGTTGTGCATTAATTGGTCCGTGTAGACTCTGCTGGTGCGCACCAGGGAATTTTTAGATAGTATTGTTTGAAACAGCACTATGTTAAAGAGTGCTAGAGAACTATTAGTGCATACCTGCAGAGTTTACATAGACCAATTAAGGTTCAATATGTTAGTGCTCTTTAGAGATCACACCCCTGTAGTGCACATTACCCTACTGTGTAGACATGACCTTAGCCTACATAGATCTCCTCTTAGGAGGTACTGAAGGGAATTTTTGCCTCTATGGCAAATAGCTCCAAAGTTTTCTTCCATTATCAATACAGCACAAGAACTCAATAGCCTACCACCAAGTCAGCACTTAGGTTAGATCACCAAGTCCTAGGCAGGAGATAATCAATTCTGAGATCTCTTCAATCCACATGGCTTGATGGCCTAGCTGCTGACCAGGAGGAAGTTGTGTTTGGGAGAAACCATTGAGGAAAAATCCTTGCTAGCCATAAAGTTGAATCTGAGTCATCTATCCTCCACAAAACCAGAAATGTAGATACCTCGTTGTGGATGCACTTCATACCACCTTAGCTAGTGAGAGAGCAAAGACCCTGCCAAGAGAAAGCAGAGGTTATTTTCAATCTTCAGTTGTTGTTCCTAGACAACTACTACTGAATCAACTTTCCTGCTGCCTCAGACCTGACTAGTGCAAGGGTCTTGAGGTAATTTTTCAACAATCTGGCCTTCATTGTTACACCAGAAGTGTTAAACTGGCTGTTTTCATTTCTTAGGAAACAGACACAGTTTGAGCCATGGGAGAAATCTTTTCCTGTCCCTTTTCTGGAGCTGACATGAGACCGTTGCCATTACTAATCAAAAAGGGATACTCCAAAGAAGTTGTTAAAACGGGCTGGCATCCAGCAAAGATTTCACCAATAGTTCCTATTCCAGGAAATGGCTTTAATTCAACCATTGCTGTTAAATGAATAAATCAGATTAAAATCAACATTTTGTACCACTTTTTCAAAAAATTAAATTTGGGGCTAAAAGCCAGTTCCTAGAAGGTCCACATCGTGGCAATTGCCGGCATAATGCAGTAAAACAAACCAAATCTCATCCCTTCCTAACTGTATGTGAAGGATTTCTTAAAGCTCTAACCCACTAATCATTCAAATCTCAGAGCTCAATTTCCTTATTTTCCTTGCCTTACGCAGCCTTTCTGGCAGCAGTTATTTCTGCTAGAAGACTTTCAGAATTAGAGACACCACGGTGTCCTATTATTGCTTATTCCATGAACACTGAGGGGTTTTAAGGACTGCTTCAGCCTTTATTTCTATTCTGTTCCGATTCAGAGGAGCCTGTATAGGTTTTTATAAATCCTGGAATATAATCCTATTGTCCTAAATATCCAGTTCCTAAACATCCAAAGGAAAAGTGGGCATGTTTCTTGGGATGGATTTTATTCCAACAAAACTTGTTTCTTAAAAACTACCTTGGTTGGTTGGGTTTTTTTGTTTGTGTTTTTGTTTTTGTTTTGCCGCTTGGCAGTCAAAAGGAAGAAAGCTATATATTTTTTTTGATGCTTGATAGCTTAAAGCATTTAAAAGTCACTAGATGGATTTAACCCAGGTATACTGGACCACGGCCATTAAACATTGTCTTCTAAATCTAGTAAATGTATTAGGCCAGATCAAGGGTGATTTCTTCTTTTTTTTTTTTTTTTTTAAGACACAGTTTGTAAGAGGAATTATGTGTATAAGTTTTGTTCCAAAAAAATCCCTGGGATATTCTCACTGCTGTTAAATCTCACAGTAGGATTGGCAACAATGGATAAACTGGGGACAGAAAACATTTGCTTTACATGATCATTCGTTTTCTTCTGGTTTCCATTCTTGGCAGCTTGACTCACACCACACGCAGTTTATAGGCATGTGTGTTCTTTCAAATTATATTCCTCTTTGGAATAGTTTCATATTTTTTCCTTTAATGCTCTGCATCAAAAAAGGATATCCAATAGCCAACATATTTACTGGCGCTCTTTGGTTAGGCAGAATGTCTCCATCCTGCCTGGACACAGTATACCCACATGTAAGATTTGCAAACATGGGTTCTAAAGAATAAGTCCCATGTCAAGCATAACATTTTTTGTACTGCACATCACAGGTCTTCGGGGCATGGAATGCATTATAATGGGGGTTTGTAAAGGGCTTGGTAAACTTTTATAGTGCTGTATAAATGGTTTACAGTGATTGACTGTTAGGTCTTTTCCATCCCAGAGTATCTTTGATTCCGGAAAATGGTGATTCTTCATTCCCATCCTGCTGTAATCCTTCGCTTCTGATTAAAAATGACCTCTGAGTGGTTTTCAACGCCACCAAAATTTTATTAGCAGTTTACCAATTCTGATAAACTACTACTACTTTCAGAATGACATGAACATATATTTCTTGAGACCGCAGAACAAAAGTTTGAAGCCACCTATGTGACTCCCACTTCTCTGGGTAAAAGACTGTCTTTTTGTTATGTGTTTGTAGAGTTCTGAGAACAGTAGGGCTTCTGGTCTATGACTGGGGGCCCTTGGCACTGCTGCAATACAAAAAAAATCAGCAGTCGTCATTCAGCAGGAGATCACTTCAATTCCAGAAGTATAACTTAAGTATTTTATTTTTACCAATTATTATTTCAGACTGTTCCACCCCGAGCTGGAGTTATTAGTGCACCACAAAGCCATGTCCGTCCGTCTGTGGGGAGGCCAACACCTGAAACCCAAACCAAGCCAGCTGAACCACCAAGAGGTAATACTATACTTTAGAAGAAAAGGAAATGTAGTGTACTGTTTAATGGCAAATCTAGGTTGGCTGCCTTATTACCCTATCCAAATCTGCCCACCCTTACCTTTGACTTGCTTCCAACTGAAAAAGCCATCAGTTTTCTGTGAAAATGAAGATACTTGCATGTAATCACGTATGGCCATTCCTCATAATTAAGGCTGCGAGTTTGTCATGAAGGTCACGGAAGTCACTTTCCGTGACTTCCGGGATTTCTGCAGCTGCCGGTGCGCCTGGCTCAGAGGCAGCTCAGGCAGCCCCTGTGCCAGTCACACTGGCTGCTGCTGGGGCAGTCTCGGGCCACTGTGCCCCCCTCCTCCAGCAGCAGAGTTGGGGGCAGGGACAGGATGGGGTGAGGCGGGCTCTGGGTGACGCTTACCTGCAGAGCTCCCCGGAAGCGATGGCATTCCCCTCACTCAGCTCCATCCTAGGTGGAGGTGTGGCCAGGCAACTCTGTGCGCTGCCTCTGCCCAGAGTGCTGGCTTCGCAGTTCCCATTGGCCGGGAACTGCGGCCAATGGGAGCTGCGGGGGCGCTGCCTGCAGGTGGAGACAGTTTGCAGAGCTTCCTGGCCACGCCTCCGCCTAGGACGGAGTTGAGCGAGGGGGATGCCACTGCTTCTGGGACGCTGCCCAGAGCCTGCCTCACCCCGTCCCATGCCCCAACCCCCTGCTTCCCCCCACCACCACCCAAACTCTGCTGCTGCTGGGGGGCGGGAGGGGGTGTGGAGCCAGTTAGGGAGACTGCTGGCCCCGCCAACACACTCCTTCCCCCCAGCACCCGCAGGAGTCCCGTGCCACTGCCGTGCACTCCCCCAGCATCCGCAGGGGTCCCGGGTCGCATGCCACTCTCCCCCAGTACCCGTGGGGCCTCCAGGAAGGGCCCCCCTCCCCAATTTTTAATCATGGGTATTTTTAGTAAAAGTCATGGACAGGTCATAGGCCGTGAATTTTTGTTGACTGCCCATGACCTGTCCATGACTTTTACTAAAAATATCTGTGACTAAAACTTAGCCTTATTCATTATTCCATAATGCATGGAATAATCTAAGTCAGCAGCTAATGCCTTAAACTGCACTTAGAAATAAACTAGCAGCCAGTGTAGATCATGGAGCCTCAAGTGCAATGTGCTTTTAGAGGGAAACAACAGTAACTCCTCACTTAACGTTGCATTTATGCTCCTGAAAAATGCGACGACGATAAGCGAATCCAATTTCCCCATAAGAATTAATGTAAATCAGGGGGTTAGGTTCCAGGGAATTTTTTTTCAACACCCACACACCCACACTTTTAAACAAACAATTTAATCCTGGTACACAGTGATGATGATTGTGAAGCTTGGTTGAGTTGGAGGAGTCAGAGGGTGGGATATTTCCCAGGGAATGTCTTACTGCTAAATGATGAACTAGCAATTGGCTGAGCCCTCAAGAGTTAACTCTCACACTCTACAAGGCAGCAGGAATGGAGGGAGGGGAGACAGCATCGCAGACAGAGACACACACCCTGTGAGAAAGAGAGAGATGCGCAATTCCCCACTGCCTTGTTAATTAGATCAGCTTGCTGAGACCACAGCTGCCGCCAGAAGCTCCCTCCATCCTGAACCCTGTCGGGTGTCCCCCCTGTTCTATGGAAGATGGGGTAAGCGGGGTGCAGGAGCAGGGGGGAGGGGGACACACTAACATTTGCCCCCTTCTCCCTCCCCTCCCCCCCTCCTCCCACACAGCAAGCAGGAGTCTCGGGGAGCAGCTCCAAGGCAGAGGGCAGGAGCAGTACATGGCAGTGGGGGGAGGGACAGCTGCAACTGCTAGCCTGCTGGGCAGCTGCTGCACAGGGAACTTAGGGGAGCGGGGAGCTGATGGGGGGCTGCCGGTCCACCCTGGTTCCAAGCCCCCACCAGCTAGCTGCAATGGGCTGCTCTTCCTGCAAGCAGTGGACAAAGAAGAGGGCTGCCAAACGACATTAGAAGGGAGCATTGCACAACTTTAAACAAGCATGTTCCCTAATTGATCAGCAACATAACAATGAAACAACATTAACCGGGACGACTTTAAGTGAGGAGCTACTGTACTTAAGAAGTGACAGGTTTCGGATTCGTAGCCGTGTTAGTCTGTATCAGCAAAAACAATGAGGAGTCCTTGTGGCACCTTAGAGACTAACAAATTTATCTGGGCATAAGCTTTCGTGAGCTAGAACCCACTTCATCTGATGCATGGAGTGGAAAATACAGGAGTGGGCTCCCTCATTTTGCCCTGGACACAGTACTACCTCCTGCCTTAGTTGTATTTCACAAGTAACTTTTAATGTACCAAGAGGAATATGTAACAAATTGTGTGTTGTGGTGGCCTGGTGCTCATGATGGCTGCACCGCTAGTGTTCTCTTCGGATTTTCAAATCACCCAGGTGATTTAGGAGCACACGACCAATTGACTTTCAAAGGGACCACCTTCAGCTTCCATCCTAAACTGACTGATAAAACGGTCTTAAATATGTATTGTTCAGCGTATGCATCTGTACAACAGTGATTTTCAAAATATATTTTATGTTTGACCTTAGTTACCTAGATACCTATTTTATTAATCATTTTTATGGAGAAAACATCCGGAATATATTTCTAATAAAATGCATTGTAAATGTATTTGTAGGGTCGCCATTGCTTCCTGAACCACTAAAACCTCAGGCCGTAGTTCCTCTTCAACCCACCATTCAGCCACCATCTGTTCAAAAAATGCAAGAGCCTCTTATACCTATGATGATGCATACCTCTCAGACAACTCCTCCACAGAATCTGGAAGCACCACCGCAACCGCCTCCCCGGAGCAGGTCATCCCACAGCTTGCCTTCAGAATCGGTTCCTTCACAACAGCAAGTAAGCGTACAACTGAATCTTTTAGTGTTGTGCCTTAACACAGCCTACCGTGCCTTAACATCACAGATCACGGGAAAGCCCCAGAACAAAAAAAAGTACCATTAATGATTAAACTTAGGATATTTAAGCACAAAAGGATAACAACACGGCAGTAAAATAACCTTAGGTGATTCTATATTATCCTTGTAGACTGAAGATTTAAACCCTGAATATAATTTTTTTAATTTCTTGAGAATTTTTAATTTTGATACAGTTACCTAAAATATAAATTACACCTCTACCTCGATATAACGCTGTCCTCGGGAGCCAAAAAATCTTACTGCGTTATAGGTGAAACCGCGTTATATCGAACTTGCTTTGATCCACTGGAGTGTGCAGCCCCGCCCCCCCGGAGCGCTGCTTTACCGTGTTATATCGGGTCGTGTTATATCGGGGTAGAGGTGTACATGTTCTTACATCGTGTCATGTAACAATAGAATTATAATCTTATACCTTATATGAAAAATGTGTTTTCTAAAATTGAATACATTTCACAATAACACAAATCTATAACTTACAGACTGGGCAACTTAAGAGAGATCTCTTAAGAAAAAGTATCTATTTAAATCTTGCACAGAAATACTTGGAGCTTCATACTGGAGCTAATACATTTCAAGGTTGGAATGCTGAGTCCTAATTTTAACTAAAGTACATTTATTCTGTTTATTTCCTGGTGTTCATTAAAATATACAATACTCCAAAATAATTTGACGTTTTAATTCAGTAACATTGAATGCTCTGTTCTGTGTACTAGCTAAAGTATTTATTTAAAAACAAACCCTTTGTTTAAGAAAAGCAATAGTTCTTCGAGGAGTGTCCCTGTGGGTGCTCCACTTTAGGTGTCTTGGCACCCTGCGCTTCTAGTCGGAGACTTTTGGTAGCAGTGCGCTGGTTGGCTGCGCACGCGTGGCAGCCGTCCTGCGCCACTCCAAACAGCTACCCCAGGCACGCAGGCAACCGCCACCCAGTTCCTTCTCTACCGCCCTTGATTTCGGTTGGAACGACAGCAGCGCCCTTATCTACTTTCATATTCCTTTATTCTCTGCCCTTTTCTCAGTTTAATTTCCCTCATTGCTAATCTCCCTTCATTTTTCTTTCGTTTCCCATTTTAAAAAAAAACAAAAAACTGTCCTTTTTTTCTCCCTGCCTCAGGCGGATAGTCCCTGAAGAGGCATTAGACTGGGACTATTCCTATTCTTTATTCAGCTAGTCTCGGACATGCCTGGCTCGCCAGGTTTCAAGCACTGTCTGACCTGCAGACTCTCAATACCAGTGACAGACAGCCACTCACAGTGTGTCCGTTGCCCGGGGGGGGAGACACGTTACTCAGAAGTGTCCCCACTGCAAGAAACTCACAGCACAGACAAGAAAGGCCAAGGACCTCCAATTAAAACTTTGAATGATGGAGAGATCCCTGCAACCTGCTTCAGATATGGGGTCCTCTTAAAAAATGGCTGCTAAGGACCCTGGTCCTAGCAAAGCCACAAACAAGCGGTCTCACTCCTCGCCAGACCGAGATTAGCCTAAAAAGAAAGGCATCCCCGACCACAAAAACTGCAGCAGTACCAACGGCACCCAGAGCACCAGGCCGCGAGGCACCTGGACCATCCAGTACCAAGAAGCGAAAGACCCTGTGCAATCTCACAACAGCAAAACTAAGCCTTATAGCGACAGGTCTGCGGCACTGACAACACTGGTTCCTCCCAGCCTGAGTTTGCCTGCACTGCCGGCACCGAGTATCCCGGTACTGCAGCAGTTTGTCAGCCATGCGGACCTCCTCATTGCTTCCACCCTGGGAACTCCACTCTTTGGCACCGATGGCACCCCAGCCAGGTCAGGGCCAAGCATTATCAATACACCTGCTGGCTTGGCCCCTCCTCTCTCCAGTGATGAAGAGGAGGAAGTGGAGACAGGAGTGGGCATATCTCACCACCCCTCTCCTAAACCCGCTCAGCAACAGGGTGTGTGTTGGCAACCTCACAATGGGTGCCCCCTCCCATGGCCTTGCTGCCGCAGTGGTCATACTGGGACTCCTGAGC
The DNA here is from genome assembly GCF_002925995.2 of Terrapene triunguis. Taxonomy (NCBI): domain Eukaryota; kingdom Metazoa; phylum Chordata; order Testudines; family Emydidae; genus Terrapene; species Terrapene triunguis. The sequence continues at coordinate 8,636,922 of NW_020664381.1, forward strand.
ATTATATAGAGCCCAGAAAACCCAGCCATCCAATCCATCCAGATCCAGGACACAGCAATTGCCTCCACCATCTGCTCTGGCTTCCCCAGAACTGCTGGAGGAGGAAGCTGAAGAATCTGCAGACAGGCCGGAGGGTGACACCCTCTCACATCCTGACTTCGTCTCCGGATGACACAATAATGCCACCTCCCCCCACATTGGGAGATGACTTTAAATCCTTTCATGATTTGTTTAAAAAAGTAGCAGATTCATTCGACATCCCACAGGCTGAGTTACCAGAGACTCAACACAAGCTGACAGATATATTGTAAGCTTCTCCGTCAGCCAAGATAGCACTGCCCATTAATGCTGCCATCATGGATGCAGCAAAAACCATAGGCAGACTCCAGCCACGGTCAGCCACGGCCCCACCTTCTTGTAAGCGATCTGACAAGAAGTACTATATGCCGGCTAAAGGAGCTGAGTTCTTCTTTACCCACCCTACTCCAAACTCATTGATGGTAGAGGCAGTTAATCAAAGGGGGCAACATCAAATCAAACCCACCCCTTATGATAAAGATTGGAAATGCCTAGACCTCTTCGGCAAGAAAGCCTATTCATCGGGGACCTTCCAGTTTCGCATAGCAAACTACTCTGCATTACTGGCCAAGTACACACGCAACATTTTTTTTCTCCGGTGTCAACTTTTATTGAACACATCCCACCTGACAAAAAAGAACAATATAAAGCCAATATAGCAGAAGGCTTCCTCGTCGCCAGAACTGCCCTGCAGGCTTCTCTGGATTCTGCTGACACAGCGGTTCACTCAATTGCCACATCCGTTGTCATGTGGAGGGCTTCATGGCTCCATCTCTCTGGCTTCCCCAGAGAGGTCCAGACGACAGTAGAGGACTTACCTTTTGAGGGGCAAAAATTGTTTGCAGAGAGCACAGATGTCTCCTTACACACCCTGAAGGACTCCCGTGCAACATTAAAGATGCTTGGTATCTATATCCCTGCAAACAAAAAGAAACAGGGCAGATTCTACAACCAACGATTCCGTCCTTCCCCATACACACACTCAGCTTCAACGACATTATGATCAACTCCACAAGCAGCGCCAGACAACACGCCGTCATACGCAGGACCAGTCGTCTACATCTCAGCCATCCCCTTCTAGGCAAACGTTTTGAAGTGTTGGTTGAGTACACACGAGCCCCACATTCTCCAATCCCAGAGTCACGTCTAATTTCCAGCCCATTTGGGGAACGCCTTACACTCTTTTACCCAGTCTGGAGAATCATCACTGCAGACAAGTGGGTTCTGGAGATTATACAGAAGGGCTATTCCATCCCCTTTCTTTCCATTCTACCTACCCACCCCCCTTCTCCGTCCCTCTTCAGGGACCCATCTCATGAGCACCTGTTACAGCAGGAACTACACCATCTCCTACAATTAGGTGCTGTGGAACCAGTACCGATTCAGCACAGTGGTTAGGGGTTCTATTCGCACTACTTTCTCACTCCGAAGAAAACAGGTGGATAGAGGCCTATTCTGGACCTACGCAAACTGAACAAGTTCGTGAGAACACAGCGCTTCAAGATGGTAACCCTAGCAACCATAATTCCGGCATTGGAGAAAGGAGATTGACTCTCAGCCCTCGACCTACAGGATGCTTATTTTCATGTCAATATCCACCTAGCGCACAGGAGATTCTTACAATTCACTCTTGGCAACCTAGACTATCAATACAAAGTACTTCCCTTCGGCCTCTCTACGGCTCCAAAGGTTTTTTCCAAAGTACTGGCTGTGGCAGCAGCACATCTTCGCAAGCAGGGTGTGACAATATTTTCCTATCTAGACGACTGCCTGTTAAAAGCACCGATATACAACAAGGCAGTTCACGCCACTCTAACCCTATTTACAAACCCAGGGTTACAAATCAACCTACAGAAATCCACCCTGACCCCAATTCAACAACTGGACTTTATAGGGGCACACCTCAACTGTGTCACGGCATCAGCACGGCTACCCCAACAACGGTTTCTTGGCCTTAACAAACCTAATCACAACAGTAAGACACAGTCCACAAACGTCTGCCAGAACGTATCTACAACTTCTAGGACACATGTCGGCTACGACATTTGTCGTGAAACATGCCAGGCTGCATGAGAGATGTCTACAAACCTGGTTATGCACTGTATACATTTGTCACAGACACTCAATCAACAGACGGCTTACAATGCCCAGCAGAGTGAAAGACTTACTGACATGGTGGACAAAACAAACGTCCACTCAGGCGTTCCCTTCGAAAGGGAAACCCCATCAGTCACTATCACCACGGACGCCTCTCTGGTAGGATGCGGGGCACACTTGGCCGACAACACCATCCAGGGCCAATGGTCCCTACAGGAGCTCCAAGCAATTTGAAATGCCTGACATCACTTTCTCCCCCGATCCACAACTTAACTGATTCTCACGGACAACTTGGCGACTATGTTTTATATACATCGTCAAGGAGGGGCCCTATCTTACCTGCTCTGCACAGAAGCAGTCCACCTCTGGCAATGGTGCATTTTCAACAACGTAGACATCACGGCATCCTAACTACCTGGAAACCAGAATGCCACAGCAGACGACCTCAGCAGGAACTTCTTCTCACAGATGCACGAGTGGGAACTTGACCCACAAACTCTGCGAACTATATTCTGATAATGGGGATTCCCCTCATTAGACCTCTTCGCCACGACCCACAATGCCAAGTGCCCACAATACTGCTCCCGAGCGGGAACGGGACACAAATCTCTTGAAGATGCCTTCCTCATCAAATGGGAGGCCCCACTCCTGTATGCTTTCTCCCCAATCCCCCTGTTGCGTCATGTCCTACACAAGATCAGACAAGACAAAGCCAGGGTCATCTTGATTACACCAACATGGCCCAGACAAACATGGTTCTCATACCTGACCCAGATGTCTGTCAGATCATGAACCCTTCCCCTCCTGTCTCACCTACTGACACAGGATGCAGGACACCTCAGTCACCCCAACATTCCAACACTTTGTCTTAAAGCATGGCTAATCCAGGGATGACAAAACTTGAAACATGCTGCTCCAAGGAGGTCCAAGACATTCTACTTAACAGCGGACATCTCTTCACACGAAAAACATACGCACACAAGTGGCAAAGATTCTCCATTTGGTGCTGAGACAAGCAGATCATTCCACAATTGGCCCCGTTACCCACTATCCTCGAGTACATATTGACACTCAAAAAATCAGACCTCTCGACTAGCTCACTCAAAGTGCACTTATCAGCCATCACCGCCTTTCATGACAAGGTGGACAGACTCATGGTCTTCACCCATCCACTGACTAAGCATTTTCTCAAGGGTATTGAGAACACTTATCCCACATTAAGGGACCTGACCCCTGTGTGGGATCTCGACCTGGTTCTCCATGCCCTCATGGGCAAACCCTTTGAACCACTAGCGACCTGCTCGTTCCTACACTTATACACGAAGGTCGCCTTCTTAGTAGCTATCATGTCAGCACGAAGGGTGGGAGAGTTGGGTGCCCTAATGGCTCACCCACCTTATACCACATTCCACAAGGACAAAGTAATCCTACGCCCACACCTAAATTCATACCCAAGGTTGCCTCCCTCTTCCATCTCAATGAACCCATTTACTTACCTGTATTCTTCCCCAAGCCACACGCCTACAACAGGGAGGCATCCCGTCACATGCTAGACATCCACAGAGCTCTTGTGCTCTATGTAGAGAGAACAAAAACATTCAGAAAATCGTCCAGGCTATATTTGTATCCACAACAGAACGATCAAGAGGCCAAACCATTTCCAAACAGAGACTTTCTAAATGGATCTCTAATTGTAGCAAGCTACGTTACCAAAATTACAATTTGCAAGCTCCTTCTGGACTTCGCACACACGCCACTAGAGCTATGTCCACATTCATAGCCTTTCTCAAACATGTATCCATCACTGATATTTGTAAAGCAGCTACCTGGGCATCGCCACATACTTTCACCAAACATTATGCCCTGGAACAGCAGTCAGCTGCAGATGCTCACTTCAGTCTGTAGTGCTCTCCACCATACGTAAATCAACTCTGAAGCCCCTCCTCTCCACCAAGGGGCACTGCTCTTCAGTCACCTAATGTGGAGCACCCACAGGGACACTATTTGAAGAAGAAGAGAAGGTTACTCACCTTGTGCAGTAACTGAGGTTCTTCAAGATGGTTGTCCCTGTGGGTGCTCCACTACCCACCCTCCTCCCCTCTGCTTCAGAGTTTCAACTCGATCCTCTGGGGGTAGAGGAGGAACTGGGTGGCGGTTGGCTGCATGCCTGGGGTAGCCACTCGGGGCGGCGTGAGCTCAGCCAACCCAAAGTCTCTGACTAGAAGCACAGGGCGCCAAGACACCTAAAGTGGAGCACCCAGAGGGACAGCCATCTCGAAGAACCTCAGTTACTGCACAAGGTGAATAACCTTCTCTTTTTAGACATTTCTTACCCCAAAAAAAAAAATAAAAGCACATTTGCAGTACATTGTGTATGCACAAAAGGCTGAAATTCTTCCCTAAGCTATAACATACTAAAGATCAATGTTAGCAATTAGGGACTTCGCTTCCAGGTAACCAGATATTGAACCAAATTCTCCACTGCCTTAAAGTATCAGTGTACTTGTGTCCACTTACACCAGCAGTGAATTTGGTCTCTTAAATGTACAGTAATTCTCAGCTGCTGGACTGCTTACTTGGACTGAAAATCAACAAATACGCATTGAAACATTTTTTTAGAAGAAATTTTCTATGGAACAAGAAATTGATGCTTTACATTTATGCCAACATTCTAGATATTTTTTTCACATCAAAGATTGTGTCAACTTTAAAAGCACTTAAGCATGTGCTTAAATTGATCCCTATTCATGCTTAAGACGGGGGCTGCATGGGTCTTTGATGGGTTAAAGATTTTAAATTGTAGTTGAAAGCCTATAAATACCACCTTTCCTCTTCCTTCTCCTGCACGTCTCCCTGCCTCTGAATCACTCCCTGCATTGTGCACCTTTGGCTGCTAATTTTTTTTTTCTGATGGAAACTTATAACAAAAAAATAGTTTTAAAAATAACCAAAACTTGATTATCACACTTCGGAGGGTTTTTTTTTTTTTGCATAGTAGTTATGACAGTTTATCTCCATTTCACAACATGTATAGACTACAAATATACTTAAATGGTTAAACAAATGTCTCAGAACATCAGAGCTTCTGCAATTCTGTATTCAGAAGTAGATATGAAATTGTGATAGAGGCACCTGAGCTGCCACAAGAAGTACTGCAGAATGTATTAAATGTTCTGATTAAATATTGATTCTGAAACATCATTTTCAAAAGCCATATTTTTAACTTTTCTGATGTAGTTTAAAACTTGAAATTCTTTGTGAAATATGTGCAGTGAATGTCCTGACCGAATCTTACTCTAAAGTTTTATCTGTATTAATCACAAGGGAAAATTCAGATGTCTATTTCGATCTTAAGTTATTGTTCTCATCTTTCATTTTTCTTCTTTGTAGAATTTAATTATAGAATGGAAACCATGGCTATCCCATTTATTTATCAACATATAGTCTTCTGAAAGGAGTTTTGGATTGAAAATATTAAGTTGAAGTTCAAGTCTTTTGAAAGTTTATGGGTCCAGATCCCACTCTCTGATTAAAGATTACTGAATTTTTGTGCATTTGAAAACCTTAAAACTCCTGTTGTCTTTATAAAATAAACTACTGTAAAAATATGAATTGCATGGGTTCTATAACTATAGGGATAATGAAAATGTTGCAATATAAAAAAATACCTTTAGAACTAAGGTAAAACTGATCATTTTAAATGTAAAATGACATTTTCTGATAGAATGTGAGATTTAAATGTTATAGGCCCTCTCTTGCAAAATGAACTACGTGGACTAAGTGCTTGGAAAAAGTCTTTTAAAATAATCATAGACTGCTCCATAGCATGTGATAATGTCAAAGTAATATCTGACTTAAATTAACCAGGGAATATGTTGTTGAGCCTTCTTGATCAAATTTATAAAATCTTATGCTCCAGTTGAAGTTCTACTTCAACAAAATTTTAAAATTCAGGGTATTAAGGATATTAAGTCCACTGATATTCTCATCTTGTATCTGTTGTATACAGAACATCAGACATATTTTTCTTCACACGTAATATAGTATTTAAAACATTTTGGATAATGAGGATTATTGAGGTTGGTGAGGTACCTTGGATTTTTCCTCTAATTTTTTCCTTTGATGTCTTTTTTTTCTTTCACAAGCAGGAGCAACCATCAGGGTAACAGGTACCTGACTACTTACCAATCTTGTATGTGATCTCCATCTCTTCTAGCAGAAAAGATGTATGAGTCTTTTTTTGCTTCATACATCTGCAGTCTCATCCACATTAAAAACCACTTGTCCACATACTAAAATAACTGTCATGCCATAAAGTTTGCTTTTTCCTTTCTTAATAGATGAATATTGACAGAAGGAGTCTCTTAGCTGTATTTGCTAGCACTATAGTGAAAATTTGACTTCATCATCTTTTATGAACCAATTAAAGCCTTACACAGCTTGTTTATTTTGTAGGGCAAAATAGATCTTTGAAGTAACGTGTACCATTACCTCAAATTTAGACTTGATGAAGCTTTCAGAAAGTGTCTTTTCATGAGAAACAGATTTTACCTTTTCAAAGTCTAAACAGTAGAATAGCTGCTATCCTGGGAAGTAAAATATACTCCTTGCCTCAATATAAAAAAATTCAGTCCTTATATGTGAATCAGTGAAAGACAAGAATTTGTTTTGAAGACCTCTGACCAACATTACTTAAATATTTCTAGTTAAAATTAAAGAGTAATTGTGTTGTAGTTGATTTTGGACATCATAAAATTAAATTACTTGCCTGATCAACATGGGATTCAAGCAGACCTATGTTGAACTGTAGTTGACTGCTTACATTCATCTTATAGTTAGCTTTACCTTTTTTCTACATTCCCCATGAAAATTATTAAATGTATATAGTCTAATGCTATTTTTTCCCAAATTACTCCTGCAATTTATGTAGTGTAGTTCATGATGCATTATTTTTTAATTACAGATTGATATCTGTATTAGGCCAGATCTACACTAGAAACATTTGCAGGCAGAGCAGTGTCAGCTGAGGTGTGATTTGTCTGCAAAATTTCTATGCTGGCAAAAGCTCTAGTCTAAAAGTGCTTTTGTTGGTATAGCTTCTTTTGCTTGCCTAAATGGGATAAGCTATCCTGGCAGAAGCTGCTGGTGCAGCTATACTGGCAAAACTTTTAATAGTAGAGTAGGCCTTAGCCTTTATAAAGCACATGATCCCATAATTGTACATTGCTGCCTACCGAGTATGTTGCTTTATAAAACAATTCTGAAGAGTCAGAACAGCCTGAAAGTAATTATAGTAAATAAATAACACTCAGATTGTGAGATAAACAAATGTAGATTCTTTGTAAGCTAAATTTTAGTTGATGGTTGCAGTTAGTGTCCTAGTTCAACAAAACTTTCACTAACAAAAGAATTTTCAGGTTGAAAATTCCAAATTAAGGCAGACACAGCTATGTTAACAGTTTGAGTTGCTTATGAATTTGAGAATCTCAACAAATATTTTACCTTGAACATAATTCCTTCACTTTAGTTAATTATGGAGCATAATTTGAGCTTTTTTTAGATAGTGTTAGAGAGAATGTGAAGGTTATACTGTACACCCTTGGTCACCCAAGGAAATTATAAAAGCAGGAATGTTTTTTCATACGTTTTTAAAAGATGAGGAAGTTGCATGGAGAAAACTGTTATTATTCTCGTTTGGTCATATTCTAAACAATTAAAACTTGCTATTTAAAATAAATTTTCTGTTTTGGTTTTTTTTTGTTTTTTTTAAAAGGCTGGTGATCATCACTTCATGTGCAGAGAAATGAGTGCCTTAATTTAGGCTTTTTAAAAGTAAAATATATACTACTAACACTAATTTTCCATTCATTGTGATATTTAAATATTAATAACATCACCCTTTTTATAAATTGTGAATAAACAATGATCCCACAGCACTTAAAACCTTTTCTGTGCTGTGTTATCAGTTGTTTAGAATATACCATATTTGCCCCAGTTCTTCAAATGGTAAAGTGTAATTTTTATAGTTTGTTAAATGTGATGTACAGTAGTAGTGCTTTGTCTGATTCAGATAATTGCATGAAATGTATTCAAGTTGCATCAGCAAATAAGAGTAAAATATTTATATTTACAAGAACTAAGGAGTTATTTGTCTTTGTGCACTTGGCAAATGGGATTTTTAAAAGAATGTTGCCTAGAAAACACATAATCATCATTACTATGTGTACATTGTATATATTATAACTAAACTGCATTGAAGCTTCTGTTTAAGCCCCAAAGCTTCTACTCTTGCCATAGGAACAATGAGAAATGGGACATAGTATAAAGATCTTAAAAGCAAACTGAAATGCTACTACTGAACACCTTGTTTTCTTTACAGATTAACGCAAATGGAGTCTATGGCATTAAACTTGAAACACAATTAAACAATGACCCTTTTGAAGATCTGTCATTTAATCTGCTTGCTGCATCAAAGGTTCAGACATCTGTTCGAATAGCACCTGTTCCAACTTTAAACCAAAAGGAGTTGACTTGGTTGCCTTCTGCAACACAAAGCAATGTTAACACTTTGGATACTGTAAATTGCATGCCAGCAATGCCTCCTAATCCAGCCTATAGCAAATCCCAGGAACATGTACGCAGCTCTCCAAATTCATTGGCTACCAGACTGAACAGCACAAATCCTTTCACTGAAAGAACTGTTAATGCTGGAAACCCATTTAGAACTGAAACCCAAGAACCTGAAGTAACTTCACAGCTTTTAATAGAAGGACCTGCTGCTTATAACCCTTTCCCCTCTCTAAATCCTCCCAATCCTAGTAAAGGCAAGCCTATGTTCTCTATCAGTGCTTTTGAAGACAAGTTTTGTTTGCAAAGTAAATCTTCAATAGTGAAAAACGCAAAACCAAAAGGATGGGTAACATTTGAGGAAGAGGAGGATTCCAGTGTAAAACTAAAGACGTCCTCTGAATGTGTTACAGAATTCAAGAGAGTCAGTTCCAGGAAACCTACTGGTTTTCCAGATTTAGTGGGCACTGAACCAAATATATTTCCTGGCTCAGACTTTACCTTTGATAATGACTGGAATTCTACTGATCCCTTCTATACGCTGCCAGCAAGAAGACCACCTGCACCTCCTGTACCATCAAGAATAACCCAGACCATATCCCCTGCAGATCCTTTTGCTTTGTTGGCACCTAAAGTGTCACCAACACAAGATTTTACAGAAAGATAGACATTCTAAAATACAAGAGATTTTAAGTTTGTTGGTAGGTGTATCCAAAAGAATAATTGGGCATTGAGGTTATTCTATGTGCAATATTCATTGTCAAATGCACTGAACCTTAACTCTATTCATAGCAACCACTGTTTGTGTACAAATTTTGAATATGTATATATGGTAGTGCACAAAAGAATTGTCCACAATTACTATAAATTTAGATGTAATCATATTGAAAGGATTAGTTAATCCTAATAGAATGTATAACACTTTTGGAAATTAGTTTTTGTTTATGAAGCAGTTTCATTTCTGTTCTCAGAGGAATTTCAAAATGCTCAAGAGACTTCCACATGTTAGACCCTTCCAGTCCCTTTTTACTGTTTGGTAACTGATATTTATAAATATTTACCAAAGACCAGCCAAAGTTTAATCAAAATATTGAATGTGGACAGGTACTATTTAGAAAGTAATTTATAACAGAGGTTATGGAGATTAGTAAGGCTTAATTATATTTAAATTTGAGGCACAAATTAAAATAGTTACTTTCAAAATACAAACAAGACCTCATGTACTAATATAGTCAATATTAAATTTATTGACTTTTGTGTCTAGTAATTTCCACCATTTGTTGATGTAAACTTAGAATAGCTATTTAGTATTCAATTTCGTTCATTTATTCATCACTCTCTTAAAGGCTTTTTTTCCCCCCAGAAATTGGAAACTACTGATATTACAAAAGTCTTTCTCTTCACCCTTAAAAAATAAATCCCATTTTTCATCTTTTGCTTTGATTTTTAAAAACAGGCTCCCTCAATGGAGAGCAATGTATTTCAATTACTTTATCTCCTGCTATCTCATTTTTGTGTCCCAGTCATTCCAGAAGAGTTTCTCGTCCTCTGTAAAGATCTGGGTGAGGAAATAGGCAATTATGCTGTGACTTCAGGAGTGTGTTCTGGGCACCATTGTGCCCAGTTTCGTCCCTCTCTACTAACTGCTATATTTTCAAAACCTTGCCTTCAGCAGAGAAAGCAGGAGAGCAGCAACCCTCTGAGCTGAACGGTACTGTTCTATCAGCATTCTTCCCTCTCCCAGAGGTTGTAAACGCCACATTTGTTGTGCTGCTTTGAAGTCAGTGGAGGTTACATCTTTTCGCATAGGATACTGTAAACATGCAACTGGTCCTGTTTCTATGGTTTTCTGGAGTTCACGGTATTTACATAAAATGTGGTATTTTGGTATCTTGAAGGAATTTAAAATAGCACAGATTTCTTTAGCAACACTTGTGTATGCTAAAGAAATGGTAATGTTCCTTACCATTCACAGTATCTTTTATAACATGACTTTTATATAAAAAAGTTGTGAACATTCATCAAAAATGGAATGCATCAAAATTTTATTATGAGATGTATTGGGGGTGAGCCACCATACACACCTGCACTTACTGGCTTATTAGCAAACAAATTATGCTATTTCTGCACCATTTGTAAGTGAATCATAGTTTACTAGCATTACATTTATAGCAGCAAAAGAATGACAATACTACTTCTAAATTCTCCAATACTATCAAAATATTCCATTCAGAAATAATCCATTCTTCCTTTAACAGTATAATTAGGAGATGCTGTTGGATAGAAGTTACAGTAGTGAGTTTTATATTGTGCTTTTCTTCTGTTCAGGTCATTAAAAAGTTCTTGTAAATTTTAAACACAGTACCTGTGATAAACTTTGTGCTTCAATATGTGAATTAACTAGTTTAAACTGTGGCTATTAACATCTGTGTGATTGGTGGTTTTGGTATACAGTCTTACATTAGCAAAACAATTTTGTTTTGGAAACTTTGCTTGTGCAAATTGCAGTTTTGTGATGAATATGTTCCTTGATGAATATTTAATTACAGTGCTTACAAACTGCTGTCTAAAATGTACTTAATATGCAGCACCTCAACACTTGTATGGGATTAAGGAGTTTGACAAAATACTGCACAAAAAGATGCTAAAATATATAGTACAAATAGCTAACCACTGTAATGTGTATTACTGGAAATAATTACTACCAAAAGTACTAAAATACTGAGAAGTAAAATTAGAAATGCTAAACGTATTTTCATGAATTGTGTTCCCCGTAGTAAATTGCTCTGTTAATGTGTTACAATTTTACTGCTTGTGGCACACAATATTTATGATTGTATACTTTACAAAACTGCAGTATTAAAACTCGGTGGCATACAACATTCCGTATCTATCCTGTGAAATGCAGTGATGTATTATTGAAGTAAATACACCTGTCTTTAAGAAGTTTAGTTTATCTTTATTCTCTTTTATTTTAGGTACTTACATGGACCCTATTATCACGATATGTGAGTGCCTCATGATCTGTAATGCATTTATTCTCACAATACCCCTGTGAGGTAGGAAAGTACTGTTATCTCCATTTCACAATTGGAGAACAGAGGCACAGAGCGTAAGTGACTGGACCAAGATCACAGGCAAAGCAGAGAGTTGGATCTCAGGCCAGGTCTACACTGACTTATAACTACGTTGCTCAGAGGTGTGAAAATTCCACACCCCTGAGTGTCGTAGTTATCTCAACCTAACCCTCTGTGTAGACAGCAGTATGTTGACAAGAGAGCTTCTCCTGTCGACATAGCTACCATCTCTCAGGAAGGTGGATTAACTACCCCAGTGGGAGAAGCTCTCCCATTGGCGTAGTAGCATCTTCACTAAAGCACTATTGTGGCGCAGCTGTGCTGCGGTAGTGCTATACATTAAGACCAATCTCCGAAGTCCCAGGTTAAAACCCTAACCATAGGACTGTCCTTCCTCTCCTAAATTAAAGGATAATGTTGACCACAAATAGAGACCCACACAGCGATCCCTCCTGTTGCTGCTTTTTAGCTGGGCCAGAGGACAAGCAGCTTCCATTGCTGCTGTTGCCTCTACTTCTGAATGAGGAGGAATAGCCACTGCCCTCATTAAACGACCCCTTCACCATCAAATCATTCTTCCATTCTCTTACATTTCCGATTCAGCTTGAATCGATAACTTTAAAATCTACTTTTCTGAATTAGTAGGGTCCTTTTAAAACATATGGTAACTTTCTGAGAATCTTAGTCACACGACTTTTTACCCATGGATAATTAATTTTCACAGTAACGTGGTGAACTGCTTAACATTACGTATATTAATAGATCTGGAAGTATAAAATAAGTGCCCAAATTTGCAATGATTTTGGATCAGATAGGCACCCTCTCTCAGGTTTTGTAAATTATGTTAGAGGTGCAGCTATTTTAGTGTGGAGTGCATTAGAAGTAGATATTTTTCCCACCAGGATCTGCTGTCTATTCACAGTGAATGGGCATTGATCCCTGTCATAGCTAGATTGAGACTGGCTGCTGTGCAATCACTTTGGATGGCTGCAGCCATGACTGGTGTGTTGAGGGCACTAGGCGATGTGCTATTTCTTTAGAGCTATATTCCTTTCTATGTTTTAAGGCAACTCCCCATCCCTGCCCACTATAGGCAGGGTAACTCTCACCTTATAATACATGCCTGGAAAAAGAGAAACCCCTGAAATTACCCTCTTGACTATTACCACTATCATGCTGTCTGGGCTTCCTTCTGCCATTTTAAAAAGTATTGACATCTTTTATTAAAAATCAAGAAAAAATGATATCACAAAAGGCTTTATATTCACACTTGTCTTATACTAGTAAAAGTACTACTGTAGCCAGGTCTCTAGTGTTTCTTCACCACCATGTCATCACATGCTGCACAGAGAAATAAAAATGTCAGTGGTCTGGTCTACACCAGTCATTCCACTATTGGTAGCGCTGCTATTAAACTAGCAGGGGCCAAAGAGCTGACAATTCCCAGGGTAGTAGGTGCAGCCAAAGGCTCTGTCAACTCCACTGCTGCGTCAACCCTTGCTGTGGTCCCTGGGCCTTTAAGCTAAACACCAGCTATCCCAAGACCCATGATAAAATCCTGAGAGTTGGTAACGCAGCCAAGGTTAGCAACAGAGGCAACTTCTAGACAATGTGTCTGTTCTAGCCTGGACTGATGGGACCCCTGTCCTGTTGGGGCAGTTTGTGGCTGGGGTTCTTGGGGCATCACACCCCTCAAAGTATGCAAGAACATATATATACACACACTAAATACCAATCGTGAACACAGTAGCTCCAGATGGATTTGCTGTGCTGCTTGTGGGTGGTATTTAGCAGTAGTGATGCCTCCTCCACTGCCCCCGTAACATTTGCCCAGGCTGTGGCTTGAGCAGTGGCCATGAACGCAACACCCCAAGCCCCACTGACAATCATCATGGCTTGGCTACCGCTTAGGCAGATCTGCACAGGTGCCACAGGGCAGTGGTTCTGAACCAGGTAGGGTGACCAGATGTCCCGGTTTTATAGGGACAGTCCTGATTTTTGGGTCTTTTTCTTATATAGGCTCCTATTACCCCCCACCCCCGTCCCGATTTTTCACATTTGCTGTCTGGTCACCCTAGAACCAGGGGTGTGTACCCTTGGGAGTGCGCAGAGGTCTGCCAGGGGTACAGCAACTGATACAGTATTTGCCTCATTTTACAACAGACTAGATGCAGTGGTTCTCAAATGTTTGTATTGGTGACCTCTTTCTCACAGCAAGCCTGTGAGTGCAACCCCATTTCTAAATTAAAAACACTTTTTAATATTTAACACTATTTTAAATGCTGGAGGTGAATTGGGACTTGGGGGCTGAGACTGACCCCCAGTTTGAGAACCCCTGGGCTACAGGAATAGACTTAATGTGAAAAAAAACTTTAATTGTTGCTCTTGCTTCACTGCTTCCCAGAACGACCAGGCTCAGAAATGAAAAACAAGCTCAAGTATCACACTGAAATGGAAGTATAATATTTTTATTCCAATTGATGTATTTTATAATTATATGGTAAAACTGAAAAAGTAAGCAGTTTTTCAGTAACGGGGGGCTGTGGCACTTTTGTATGTCTGTCTGATTTTGTAAGCAAGTAGTTAAGTGCGGTGAAAGTTGGGGGTACGCAAGACAACTCAGACTCTGAAAGGGGCACAGTGGGGTAGTCTAGGAAGGGTGAGAACCAGGTCCCCCGGGGGCGGGGCACGAGCACTGCTACTACATGCGAGGCAGGGTCGGGCGCGGGGAGAGCGGGCGGGCGGGCGCTGTGCAGCTCAGTGCTGCAATGAAGGCAGCGCAGTGGCTGGAGGCGGCTGCTAGGTTTGGGGTATATCAGGGGTCCGGGCACGGGGCGGGACTTTAGGGCAGCGTCCCTGGGGTGCTCTAGGATAACGTATGTTCCCCTGGAGGGAGGGGTAGCTGGGTTTGGGGCTGGGGAGCCCCCAGGACAGGCGCATGTGGGGAGGGGCTGCAGGGCCCGGGGCAGAGGTCAGGACACGGGGGACCTGGGCTGGGGGAGCAGATCCCCCCCCCCGTGGGGCTGCTGCAGCGGGAGGTCGCTGTGCCGGGCCTGGGGGATCTGGGCCGGAGTATTTCGGGGGCCTTTCCTAGGCCGGGCCTCCCGCTTCGCCACGGCGGGCGGGGCTGGTTCCTGCCACTGCCGACTTCTGCCTCCGCGCCCTGCCAGGCCGGGACTGGCCCTTTAAGAACCGGCCTCGCGACACGGCCCCGCCTCCTGGCGGCGGTGATTCCGGGGCGGGCGCGCTCCTCTGGCGCATGCGCTGAGGTGCGGAGCCGGCCTGGCCCCACCATTCGCGGAGGCTCCCGACCTGCGCCCGCCCCCTCCTCCTTCCCGGCGGTTGGTTTCTAGGGACGCGGTGGTTGCTGCTGCGGAGAGGTGGCTCCGGCCCTTCCGGGGAGCGGCGGATCGGACACGCGGCCGGCTCGTGCCGCTGCGGAGCGAATCCCGGGCCCCGGGCCGGGTGAGAGGCTGGGGAGGAGCCAGGCCGGGCACCCCCCCTCCCGTGCACCGCAAAGTGCGCACCCCTCCCCCCCCGCACACACCCCTATGGGCCCCGGCTGCCCGCACGCGGCACCCCCCGTACACCCCAGGGCCCCCATAGAGTCCCCCCCATACGCAGCTGCAGCACTTCTTGATGGTGACAAGAACATTTTTGTTTAATCAGAAACTAATAGATTTCCCTCCCTCGTCCTCCTTCCCACTCCTGGCTGCAGCTAGCAGGGAAGTTGCTTGTCCCTTGTTAAAATGTTGGTAGCGCACCATTGCCTGGTTCTCAGTGCTTTTGCCCTGATCTCTCTCTCTCTCTCTCTGTTTGATCTGACAGGAAATTGGAGCCAGCAACTCCCATCTCCTTTCTGTCTCTGCAGAAATGGTTCAGCTCCATGTGAAGCGTGGCGACGAGAGCCAATTCCTGCTGGAAACAACCTGCAGCATCTCCTTGGAAGACTTAACACAGCAAGTCACCAGGATCTACAATAGCAGACTCAAAGTGCAGCGTATTTGCTCAGGTACTAGCCAAATCCATACACCACACAAGCGACCAGGGAATTCTATCTCTTGTACTTATGTGGCCCCATTACCACAGTATCTGAAAGCCTCATAGCTATTAATGTGCAGTAGGCAAGTACTGCTATCCTCATGTCACAGTTGGGGAACTGAGGCACAGAGAGAGTAACTAAGTTGGCTTAGTTTGAAGAGAGACTGGGAATGGTTGGGTCATTACACTAATTGAATCTATTTCCCCATGTTAAAATATCCTCACACCTTCTATGGGTTATCTCGATTATCACGTCAAAGGTTTTTTTTCTCTCTCCTGCTGATGATAGCTCATCTCAATTGATTGGCCTCTTACAGTTGGTAGGGCAACTCCCACCTTTTCATGCTCTCTGTATGTATAAATATCTTCTTTCTGTGTGTTCCATTCTATGCATCCGAAGAAGTGGGCTGTAGCCCACAAAAGCATATGCTCAAATAAATTTGTTAGTCTCTGAGGTGCCACAAGTACTCCTGTTCTTTTTAAGTTGGCGAAGGTCATAGAGGAAGCCAGTGGCAGAACTGGGAACAGAGTAGAGCTGATCAAAAATTTTCATCGGAATGATTTTCAAAACAAAAAAATATGCTTTTGTAAAACTGAAATTTTTGGCAGGAAAATGTCGGTTTTGCTGAAAATCAAAAAGAGGGGCTCTGTTTCTTCTCCCCCCTCCCTTGTCCCCCTCCCCATAGCTTTGGGAGCTGGAGAGGCAGCTTCTTTGACCCCAGAGCATGTGGGGAGGGCTGAACTCCCTGGCTCTCCCAAAATGAATTTTTTGTCAAAAAACCCATCCTGGACATTTTTTTGCATTTTTGATGTTTCATCCTGATTCAGGGCAGTTTTGTTTTGTTTTAAACTGTTTTTCATTAAAAGGGATTTCTATTTTTCAGGCAGCTCAAAAATTAACCACAGAAAGGGACCCTCATGGTAGTCGCTGATGATGATACTTTGGCCAGGCCAGAGGAACAAGCAGCTTCCATTTATGTTTGCCATCCATGCTCCTGAATGAGTAGGGAACAGCAGCCATGTGCTGTCCTCACTTCTAGCTTCTGGATCAGTGCTTGTACCCATTTGTATGCATTTCTCTTAGCTGGCGAAATTCTGTTGTCAGTCATAGGTTCTGTGTTGCTTTTTGGTATTTCAAAGTAGGGTTAAAACCCGTTTCTTTATTTCAATGTATATTATTTTGATGCCTCGTTACTTTACAGTCATTAAAACAGTTCTCAAAACTTCTCAGGCCTGACTTAACGTAGAGACAGCATTTCAGTATAAAAATCAGGATATCATAATGCAACAACATTTTCCACAAGCATGAAGTCTAAAAGTTGGCAAAACCAAATTTCAATACTTTGGTGTTTTAGGTTCTCTTCCCACATCAGATTTAAAAAAAAAAAAATATTAAACTGTATATCACAATAAAGTATAGTTGTGCCATTTTTCAAATTTGTTCGTTTAACTACTCAAAAAATGTGAAATTAAGCAAAGGAGATTTAGGAATTATCACTAGAAAAAGGTGGTGGCAGCAAAACAGCAGGTGGAACTACTGTATATGTGCTTACAAAAGTCCCTCTTTGCAGCTCTTTAAAAGCTGAAACTTAGCCTGTTGTTCAAATAAGTGCCTTTGACATAACATTGTTTTCTGCTTCTAAATTCTGACCTTGTTTTTTAAGAAATGGAGGAACTGGCAGAACATGGTGTCTTCTTGCCTCCTAATATGCAAGGACTGACAGATGAACAGATTGAAGATTTGAAATTAAAGGATGAATGGGCAGATAAATGTGTACCAAGTGGTGGAAGTGTCTTTAAAAAGGATGAAATTGGACGAAGGAATGGACATGGTAAATGCATCTTAAACATGCATATCTCTGTATGAGCATAACTAAGACATAGTTTCATGAGGAACTTAAAATTATTTGATATTTTGACTAATGCTGTTGAATTCATAACAACAAACCTATAATTTAATCTCAAAACTCTTAAATAAGAGAAAAACAAGTAGATGTTAGTGTATAGTTTAAAATTATGCCAATTGGAATATCTGCCAGCCAGTCCATTTCCTGTAAAGTACATAATTATAAAGTTATTTATAAAGGCAGTTCAAGTAGTATTGGACAGCAATTAAACCCATAGAAACTACTTGTTTGGCTGCAATCTCACAAGAAATGGGACTTGCCACATCAGGTCTTGGATTTAGACTTGACTTAATGCTGATATTAATCAAGAATAAATAACACTATACTGCTTTTCCTCAACACATATTTTAGATAACATCCACACAAAAATTGTTAAAAGAACAATAGGGTTGCAAAGTCAAGTACTCAAAAATTAGGAAATTTCAAAATTAAGGTTGCCTGTGCAACGATTATTCAGCCCCTAGATATAGTTATTAATAACATGATCACATACTATTTTTTCCACAGGACCCCAGCCTCATTTAGTGAATGGATAGTTATTTAAGATTTCTTTTTCTCCTCATTCATTAGATGGCCTCGGGCCTTATTTAACGAAGATTTCCCCCTCTCTTTCTTTTCTCTCCTTTTCCCTCATCTACCTTCATTGAAATCAGGCAGCTTCCTCCTCGTTTTCTCACTGCCAAGGTGCCAGCGGTGTAATCATTGAGATCACAGAAGAGACCGTTTCCTTGTTCTCAGTTTCTATGCCCAACACCATAATGACCTTTAACAGAAGGAAGGTGTAATGACCCTTTTGTTTTTATTTTTATTTGTTTCTTTTTCTATTTTTTAAAGTAACCACATTTAAAATTAAAGGTCAAGAAATTCAAAGCTCAAGTTCCCATAAAAGCATAGCTCAGAATTGTACACAGTAGAGACTGACAGAAAATAATACATACAATATGAGACAGAGCTAATACAGGAGAGTCAAGCTTTACATGATGTTTCAGTATAACAAGACCATTTAAAAGGCAAAGCCCTATCAAAGTGACCTTCTGGGTGCATGTCATAAATCTTACCCTCAATTGTAAAATAGTGTTTTTGTTTCATGTTTAGAGTACAATCAAGAAACTTGATTATGAATTTGTAGACTTATAAATAGAGTGAAACTAAGTAGGATGCCTTCTGGATTTGTGATTTAGTAGTTTTTAAATTAACTTGCTTACAGTAGATAATAATAATATATGGCATATTTAGGCAGATTTTTATAGCAAGAAATGTTAGTGTATGTATTAAAGATGCATCTATTGTTTTTAAGCTCCAAATGAAAAAATGAAAGAAGTTTTAAAAAAGACAGTAGAGGAAGCTAAAGCACAAATATCTAAGGTAAGATTTTAAAGTGACACTGAATCTTTCAAAAATGTTATGGATGCTACATAGCTCTTCTGTTTTTCAAAAATAACTAATTAATTTTTCATTTGAGTGCAAAGGACAGTAATTTCCAGTTGCAATGTGAAATAATTTGAATAGTCTGATAAAAACTGTGGAACTCCTATTAATCATTTTCTTAATGACTTGTGGCAAGATTTTTTTCAGAGCGTTACAGGATCAGATATTAAACTCTGAGTGAATGCTGGCATCACAAATTTTGCATTAAATGATTAAACCACATTTCATTCCACCCACATGCTCTTCATTTTTTATTTGTTACTGATACATTCTTTGAGTGAATGCTTGTCAAGTTTTCTAATGAAAAAATTAACTACATTCAGAAATTTGTAGATTAAAATACCTATTGCTCATTAATGTAGTGTGCTGTAGTTTTACATATAATTGAGTAAATATTAAAGTAATTGAAATGAGGTGGTCTGCAATAACAAGGGATTTGACTCGACAACCCAGGGTTCCTTCCAGTCCTATGTTATCACTTTTTCATACCATAGATGATTTAAGCCCCAATCCTTCCAAAGCTTATCCACATGCTTAAATTTAATCACGTGTAGTCACATTGAGTTCAGTGGAGCTAGGCAGACTCGTATGTCTTTGCAGGATTGAGGCCTAAATTATTCAATTCCACTTTAAGAATAGCTGTATATTTTATGTTGACACACTACTTGTTTATGACAGAAGCACAAATGCAGTAATGACTTTTTATTCATATACTTTTCCTTGTAAACCGTGGCTCTTTGAAATTCTTCTAAAATACATAAGCTGACGGAGAAATGTTGCAAACAATGGGGATTTATATTACTGTTTTTTGGTCCCATTAGGTTTAAAATGAACATGCTAATTGATACTTTTTTTAGGTTGGGGGCTATTCTACATCTATAGTGGCATTAGTGCTGCATTATTTCTTCAGACTTGGGTGTCAATGCATCCTGTGGATTTTTTTTGGTCTCTGGTGCGAAGTCATATCTGATAGCATCCCCTTGCTAGCCACAGGTATTGATCAGCTTACCAACTGCTACTAGCTGCTAGAGTAGTGGTCTCCAACCTTTTTATGCCCAAGATCACGTTTTGAATCTAAGGGCAACCCAGGATCTACCCCGCCCCTTCCCCAAAGCCCTGCCCTGCTCACTCCATCCCCCCTCTCTCCCTTGCTCACTCTCCCCAACCCTCACTCACTTCCACTGGGCTGGGGTAGGGGGTTGGGGTTCAGGAGGGGGTGCAGGCTCTGGGCTGGGACCAAGGGGTTCGCAGTGTGGGAGGGGGCTCTGGGCTGAGCCTGGGACAGGGGATTAGGGTGCAGGAGGGGGTGAGGGCTGCAAGCTCTAGGAGGGAGTTTGGGTACAGGAGGGGGCTCTGGGCTGGGGCAGAGTGTGGAGGTGCAGGTTCTGGGACGGAGTTTGGGTGCAGGAGGAAGCTCTGGGCTGGGGCAGAGTGTTGGGTTGCAGGAGGGGGTGCAGGGTCTGGGAGGGAGTTTGGGTACAGGAGCAGGCTCTGGGCTGGGGCAGAGTGTTGGGGAACAGGATGGGGTGCAGGGTGCTGGCTCTGGGAGGGAGTTTGGGTGCAGGAGGAGGCTCTGGGCTGGGGCAGAGTGCAGGAGGGAGTACAGGGTGCTGGCTCTGGGAGGGGGGTCAGGGCTGGGGTTCAGGGTGCAGGAGGGGGTATGGGGTGCAGGCTCAGGGAGGGGGCTGGGGGTTGGGGTGCGGCCTCCCACTGGGCAGCAATTACCTCCGGCAGCTCCTGGTTGGGGGGCAGATGGCTCCACACACTGCCCTTCTCTGCAAGCACCGCCCCCACAGCTCTCCAGGCCAATGGGAGCTCCGGGGGCAGTGCTCGCAGGCAGGAGCAGCACCCGGAGAGAGACGCCTGCCCGCTTCCAGGAGCGGCGTGGGGCCGGGTAGGCAGGGACCCTACCTTAGCGGCAGCCACGCTGTGCCACCAGAGACCGTGATCAACCGGAAGAGCCTCTAGGAACAACTGGTTGGTGACCACTGTGCTGGAGCATGCTTGCAACCTGTATACTCTTTGCGTTGTGTTCCCAGATGCCATAATGATTTCTCAGGAACCTATAGGATTTGGGGCACAGATTGGAGAGAAGATGGCTGGAGAGCCGTCTGTAACCTGATCATCTTCTGTGCAATGATTTTATGAAGGCACACTATTGCACTGACTGAGGCAGAGATATAACTTGTCCTTGTCCATGGACATTGCAAGGAACCTTCCAGCTGAAATATTTGTTAGTGAGCAGTTTGATTAATCATGATTGACTCTTCACCCATCCCTCTCCATGTTTGTTCCTTCAGCTGGTTGATGTGATTTTTTTTTTTTTTTTTAGCTGAGGGGTGAAAACATTAAACTAGAACTCAGAATTGGTCTCTGAGTCTATAATTAAGAGAGTCAGGAGTTCCTGATTTCCTGTCATGTTCAGTTTGGTTTCTTATTTTGATGTGTCTGGTGTTTTGGGTTTCCCGCCTGCATCACTTGACTCTGATCCATCTTGGTTGTTTAAAACAGGTGATGTAGCTATAATATCATCACTGATAGGGATTATCAGTGTTCCACTTAGCAAGGATGTTGACCATTTTGCAAACATGCACCGCTTGTCCTCAAGAAACTGCCATTTGATTATAGATTTTTTCCAATTGTTGTCCAGTCTCCTACCTCCCCATTTTCCGTGATGCGATTTCGAAAACAGTGACCATTCCATTCACGGTTTAGGCACTACTGACATCTTTACATGCGTTCCAGTTTGGGTTCAGCAATCCCCCTGTAGTGACCCTGCTTATGAGAGCCATGAATGATGATCTCCTGGTTTTAGATTATTGCCATTTGGCCATTCTGGTCATGCTGGACATCTCAGCAGCTCATATATATGAGGCCTCTTGGCAATATCATTTCTAAATATGAGGTAGATTATTAGAATAGTGCTGAGATGCAATTTTATGTCCCTTGCTAAATTGAATACTGCAGATTTGGTCTCTGCTCTAGAGGAAAGCCTGCATGAAATTTGCAGCTAGATACTGTATTTTCATTACCTGACCATAACTATTACATAACATTGCTGTGTTTCACCCTGGAGGATGCTGCATGTAAGTAGTGGGTTGAAATTATTTATATATTGTATTTATGTGAAGTGTTTTGGGTTGCTTTTGGATGAAAGGTGAAAACGTGTTTTTTATTTGCATATACATTATTTATAGTTAAGTGCCTAAAAATATGGTCAACTTACAAATAAATAATATATGGAGATACACTTATCTCATAGAACTGGAAGGGACCCTGAAAAGTCATTGAGTCCAGCCCCCTGCCTTCACTAGCAGACCAAGTACTCATTTTGCTCTAGGTCCCTAAGTGGCCCCCTCAAGGATTAAACTCACAACCCTGGGGTTTAGCAGGCCAATGCTCAAACCACTGAGCTATCCCTCTCCCCGCTTGGGTTTGGAGATTAATTTGTTTTCAGATTATCAGTCCATAATGATGAAAATGAACACACACACTACTTTTCTTGCCAAGTTTGGTCTTGCAGATTGGGGAACAATATATTATACTTACCAGCTATTGAGGCTAATAACGTCCACAAGGAGGCATCATTCTTTTAGTCTCCTTTTTATAACTCCCTGTATTGAAAACTTTGGTGAGGCAAAATTCATTAGTGAACTATAAAAGTTTGTTTCAGCTGCTTCTTGTTTCTTCTCATCTGTGCAATGATTATTCCAATCATATGTTGTATGCGGTGTAGGAGCTGCGTCAGTCCCAGGATATTAGAGAGACAAGGTGAGTGAGCTAATATCTTTTACTGAACCAACTTCTGTTGGTGAGAGAGACAAGCTTACACAGAGCTCTTCTTCAGGTCACCAACAGAAGTTGGTCCAATAAAAGATACTACCTCATCTACCTTGTCTCTCTTCCAATCATATGGCAATTAAGTGTCTGTGCTGCTACAAATCTCTGTATGAGCTGCACAGAGTGCTAAGCATTGCCTTAGAGCAGATCCCATTTGTGTTTTGCTCATTCGTGTCTTTCATTTGCAGGTGCTCTTTTACCTGAAGGCTCAGGTCCATAGGACCCCCTTTCTAACCCTCATTTGACTTTTACTACTTTTGTCCATGAATCACAAATAGTCAAAATAAGAGATTTCCCCCTCCAGTTTCTACAGTCATCGGCATGCTTATTTGAATGTCTGTGTTCAATAGACAGCTACAGCAGAAATTTTATTATTAAGTTGTGTAGCAGGCATTTAATGGATATTTGAGATTTCATTTCTTTGCCAATAAAAGCAAATAGCAGTAAACTTTTGTCTTGTTATTCTATGTGCAGCTGTTTTATGAATCAGGATAAAGAGAACTAAGAGTGATTTGCTCTGACATAAGTTTCTGTTTAGCCAGTTGGCTTCATTTAAATATCACACTGTTTAACATTATGAACTGATTGCAAAACAGATGCTTTCCTCCTAACTTAATTACTTTGTTTAAATTTTAACAATGGCTCCTGTCTGTATCTCAGAAACAAGTTCAAGCTAACGTATGTGTTAATATGGAGATGGTGAAAGATGCACTGGACCAGCTCCGAGGAGCTGTAATGATTGTTTATCCGATGGGATTGCCTCCACATGATCCAATTAGAATGGAGTTTGAAGATAAAGAAGACTTGTCGGGAACTCACGTATGTAGTAACATATTTGGGTTATATACAGTGTCTGGGTTTAATTTATGCTCTCCAAGGAAAGGAAAGAGAAATTCTTCATTTTATGTGACAGTGATTATTTGATTTTTTTTGTTGGTTTCTAAATATTTTTGTCTCTAATGGTTTTTAAAAGTACATGAAATGTCAATAAATTAATTAAAAATAAGATGAACAAACATATATTCAGTTAAAATGCCCCATACTAATGTGAGTTCATGTGGGTTTATTTGGTTGTCCATTTTAAACACCTATGAGAATTAAACATTTTGAGTGATAAAACTGGAGTCAGAATTGAGGAGGATAGTACTGTATTGGATGACCAAGACACTACAGATTGAGATCAGAGGAAGAAAGGTATAGCAGTAACCCTTTTTTAATAAGGATAGAGTGTAAAACCAAGAGAATTTTAAATATTAACTGAGCTTTTTGTTGTTAATCCCAGAGGGATCATCTTATAAACTGACTATGGAAGGTTGCTGCAAGAGTCTCTGTTTATGCAAAAATTACTAGTGTCATTTTTTTCTTGTAAATTATAATTGTCACAGGCTGGACTTGAGGTTATTGAAGAGTCTGAAGCACAATTGTGGTGGGCAGCAAAGGAGTTAAAAAGAACAAACAAACTTTCAGACTTTGTGGGCAAAAATGAAAAAACTAAAATCATTGTCAAGATACAGAAAGTGAGTATTACTGTCAGTCTCTACTTATGATTCAGCACTGACTTTTTTACAGAGAATTTCTAATAGATTTAGAAAATGGATCTAGTTAATTTCAGCTTGGATCTCTTAAGGTTATAAAACCAAAACTGAGTTAAAGTGAAATCCTGCCAATATTACAGAATATACTTTTGAAAGAACAACCAAAAATTGCAGATATTAAGGTTCACATTAGACTAAAAATGAAATAAAAATGTCATTTGCTGGAAGTTGAGATAAAAAATTTGTTCTTCAAGTGATTGTCCTCATGGATTCTCTTTCTGATACATGTGCATCCAATGTGAGAGATCAGATTATTTTGGCCACCAGTGTCCGTTGGGGTTGCATCTGCACCTTGGATGCCCTCGCTGCATCCCCTCACACCTGAAGTCATAAAGGGTGGAGTATGTCCAACCATCCTTCCATTCCTTCTTACTGACTGTGGCTGCTAGACAGAACCCCTGCAGTGTCTACTTCCTTGTGTATTATGTGACTTTCCGTGTGTGTGAGGATAGGTAATGTGGTAAGCTTAATTTTTCCTCTCTTTATACCCATTGGCCCTCTCACTTTAAAAAACAAAAAACAAACACTTTATTTGTTTGTGCTAGGGACTTCCCCAGTACGGGATGTATCTAGGATTATGGCTGAAACAAAGCCCGGAGGGTTCAAAACTTGCCTCGTCTTTGATGAGGCTTTTCTGTTCAATGACAATCACTCAAGCTGCCTTTTGTGTCTTGGCGAGGGGCACATCATCCCTAATAGATGCTCAGTGTGTTGCTCCTTCACCAAGAGGACACACAAGGTGAGAGAGGCCTGTCTTAAACTCTTCCAGAGTACTCAGTGAGAGCTTCCTTGGAAACAGAGAAAAAAGGGCTTGAACATTCTTCCTCAGCTAATGCTCCTCTGAGCTGTGGCTCAACTCCAACCTTGCTTCAAAGAGATCAAACCCTTCAATGCCCAGGACTGTCAGCTAAGTCCTCCTCCACCACCCAGTCATGTGAAAGGCACAGGCAGGAACATTGTTCCCACAGTGAGCACAGGCCTAGGTCACCTTTCCCAGGGCCTAGTAAAATGAGGCAAAGATCTTTTCAGGTCACTCACCCAAAAGGCAGTTTACAGCTCAGATTGGGTTGTTGGCTGTTTTAGCAAAATCTGGTCACCAAGTACACATGGTACCCTCTGATATAGCAGTCCGCAGTTCACTTGGTACCAACTTCTCAGTACCAAACTGTCTTAGTATTAGCACATGTGGTCCCGGCACCATGACTGAGGAGCTGACCCCTGTAGTGCATATGCTTCTGGCACCAGCTTTCTTGATACTGACGTTCTTCTCAGTACCACGTGATCTTGCAGAGACTACACAACATGAGTCACCATTGCTCTTCTCAGCCAATAGAACGTGTTTTGCTTCATTGTTTAGTAGTACTGCTACAGTACTAGTCAGCTCTTCAGCTCCAGTGGTGGGGGGAACACCAGATACGGTAGCTCAAGTCCCCTCCAAGAGATCTAAATGATTTTTACATATACCCAGATCCTGGTCACTGGTAGTGACATCAGCAGAGGCCCACAAAGATGATACTGCAAAACAAAGACCCCAAAAAGCTAGATTTATTTGGCAAAAAGATGCATTCATTATCAAGTCTGTAGATGTGTATCTCAAATTACCAGGAGCTTCTGTCAAAATCTGATTACCTTAATTTGGACAAGGTAACACGATTTATAGAGAAACTCCCTCAAGAACATAGGGAGGAACTGAAAGTTATTGGCTTAAGGACTGTTCGTAGCTTGAACGTCAGTATAGGTTGCATTAAGTGCTTAGGATCTGGCAGCACTCTCAGTAGCCACTTCCATTGTCAGGGCTTCATGGCTCCAGTCTTCAGGACTACCAAAAGAGGTCCAAATGAAGATAAGGGATCTCCCTTTTGAAGATTGTGATCTGTTCAGTGTGCATACAGCAGTCACGTTCCTGGCCCTGGGACAGTCTGCATAGTGGAGCTGCCTGCCCCAGAGCTGCAGACCCCTAGGAACAGCAGCACAATGAAACTGACTAGAATGTCAATTTCATATATTTGGTTTTGGAAACACCATGTTTTGGTTTCCTAAATGAAATTTTTGATTCACCAAGAAATGTTGGCAATTTGGTTTCATTCCAATGAGGAACAAACCCAGATTCCTGGTCATATTTGTGGATATTATACCTTAAGTATTCTACACATTAACATCCTGGGCCAAGATTTTCAAAAATGAGTACCTAAATTTAGGCACATAAAGCCATATTTAGGCACTTTAGTAAGCAACCTGCCTTTTGCAAGTGCTGAGCAGTCATCTGCTGTCATTGAAATAGCCTATTTTATTATTTGTTATGTAGGCCTGTTTCTGGGATGTGCAGAGAGATTTATCTATACTATTTAATTTCGTACATAGATGTTACACTAGCATTTGTACCATCCTTCGTATCCATGATTAAAGATGAAATCTAAGTATACTTATGTTAAAATGTAAATTTTAATTGCTTCTCATGGATTAAACTGTTTCAGTGTCATGAGTACAGTGTACATAGACAAACTGAACATGGATAAAACTAGTCTTTGAATTTAAAATTCAACATAATTGGGGGGGAAGCACATCATGTGCTTCACAAATTTAGATACTAAGATTGTTATGTATATGAGGACAATAGTGAGACATCTTTAAGAATTTTAAATTGTGGAAAAATAGAATTTAAACAAGACATTTAAAAAAATGTTTTATTATTGAGTTTGTTTTGTAACCTTAAGAATTGCAGCCCTCATCCTGCACCATTAAAGCCAATGACAACTTTGCCATTGATGTCCGTGATTATAGGCTAAAGTTTTCTGAAAGATTTTGTTAATTACTATTATAGAAATTTCAATATTTTTAAGTTCGTAAATAAAATAGACAGAGGCCTAATCATCAAGCTCACAACTCCCTTGACTTTAATGTAACTGATTGGGCCCAGAAATAGAGGAATATTTCTCAGTTAAATTAAACTTTAACGTTGATTCTTCTGTCTTATATAAAGCCATGAAACTTGAAGACTTACTGTTTGAGGAAATATTTGTTTAGCACCTTAAGATTCTTGTGTACTTTTTTTTTTTTTTTTTTTTGTACTGAACATACCATCATGAATAAATTTTATCAATTTACTTCCAGAAAGGACAAGGTGCCCCATCACGTGAACCGGTGATAAGTAATGAAGAGCAAAAACAGATGATGCTGTATTATCACAGGAAGCAGGAGGAACTCAAGGTAACAAGTGATTCTACTGTGTTACATGACACAAATAGAGTGAAGCAAATATAACTAAGTCTCTTTTCAATTATTTCATAAAAGCTTCTTTGTTAATTTTATTTGCAGAAATTAGAAGAAAATGATGATGACGCCTATTTAAATTCAGAATGGGCAGACAGTCATGCTTTGAAAAGACAGTTTCATGGTGTAAAAGATATTAAGTGGGGACCGAGATGAAGCTCTCCAAACAGACTTTGCCTCTTTAGAAATAAATAAATAATTGACCCACCCTTGTTATGTATATGACAAGCACGTTAGTAAACCTCAGTTAGTATTTGTGACAAATGTTGAAATTTCCAGTTTCATAGTAGAGGTTCATTTTAAGCTTGAGTTTTTTAATGAAAATTTCACATTTCTAATAACTGTCTATAGCAGGACTCTTCTGTAGTATGACTATGTAGATTACACATTGTAAATTTTCATAATTCTATTTTTTACAAATGTTTGTAACTGGAATAATTAAATCTTAAAGTGTTGTGCAGACAGGATTCATAGCTAATAAAAATAATTAGATGGTTGTGCTGGTAGCCTTAAAGTTTTATTCTTTATTTTGAAAATCAGTTTTCATGTATACCATCTTGAATCAATGCAAATTCAGTGGTATTAATTATTTGTTTGTATCTTACCAAGGTTAATTTTAAGCTATCAGTTTTTAAATGAATGGATTTTTGTTAGCAATTATTTAAACAAAGTAGTTTTGTTTGAACACTGACAAAATGAAACTTTTTTGTATGCTTCAGTTTCACTCCACATTTTCCTCATTTTTCACTTATTCTTATTTTTCTTTTAAAATGGCAAGCAAGGAACTGAGCCCAGCTAATATTATCTTGTTTTCATATTTCATCATTTTCATGTATAGACTGAAGGAAATCCAATTGTAAATGGTAAGCATCACTTCTGAATAGGATTGAGACAATGCAATAGTTGTGTCTATATGAAGGTGAAATTTTAAAAATTGTAAGTGCTTTTAAGATTGTAAAACAAGCTATGCTTTGGAAAATGTTACAGTGGTTATGTCAACATCACATTTTCTTTCAAACAGATACTTTTTATTTTAACATTTATTATAAAAGTGGCCAGTTATAATTGAGGTTCCACTATAAGCTTGATTTTAGCCCCTCTCTGAAATCCCCACAAATAGTTATATCACTCTCAAAGTTCAGAGCAGTAAGTCTGGGTTCAAGATACAGGGTGGTTGTTGGTTTTTTTATCAGATTTAAAGTGAACTGGACATGGGGCTTCTGAATTACGGCACCCTTCAAATAGGGATGTTCACGAGAGTTTACTTGTTGTCAAGTGGTAGAAGAAAAGGAAGATAAAACCCAGTTTATTGGATTTTGCTAGCTGAAATCCAGTGCACAGTACTAAAGATTATTTGATTACAATCAAATTTGAAAATGTAATAACTTTTTCAGTAGGAAAATTGCTGTGGGTCATTGGCTCTGACAAGTTTAGGATGTCAAATGACGGCTGGAGAGCTGTTCTTTCATTTGTTTAACTAAAATTTAAAAGGAAGTATAGCCCTTCTTACCTTTCAATATATAACTCAAGTCTCATTTAGGGAGGGTTACCAATGGGAGAAGAATTTTTTCACCAAGACTGAAGTTAAGACAACCTGTTTGTAAATTAACCCACTTTAAAGGAAAGTAGTCTCCACAGTAACCAATTTTTATTGAGGAATCTTAAGTATGTATTTAAATATGTCAGCAAAAAGAATAGAGTACTCCTTTACAATAGTAACAAAAATCCTATCATAGATTCTCAATTCCTTGTTCTTTTTTTTGTAAAACAAAATAATATAGTGATGTAACTAGAACGTTTTATTCTTGAGTGATGGAGTCCATGTTACTGGCAGGCAGTCTTTATCAAACTCAGAATTGCATAACTTTCTCGCTTTAGAACAAAATGAGACACAAAATCAGGTTAATTGGATTACTCTACTCAATGGGAAATTGGTAAAGTATGACTCCCTTTTATGGTGTCTCCCCCTCTCCAGTTCCCTGCTAGCCTTAGTACTCTTCTCTTGCACAGCTTCCTAAAATGTTCATTTCTCCTGGCTCTGAATGGTTCTGTATGTGGTGTGTAGGGGAGGAAAACAGCTGGGAAGGGCTTGGAGGCATGGAGGAGTCCAGCAGAGCAGACAGAATATAAAAAGGGACATGGGGGCAGCAGAATCGGGGACATTCCACCATTGTTGCAAACTTTAGAAGGTTCCCCCATCTTCATGATCCTTACAACCCCATCAGATCCTATCCCCCACCCCACCCTACCCCCACATACACCACAAGTTTTAATATTTATTTAGACTTGTGCATACTTAGGCATTTCCATACACTATAGGTGCCCTTGACATATTTTAAGAAATACAATAGAATTATTATCCAGGTGTAACTAAACTGCAGCAATACAATTAAATATAATCTACTACCAGCAAACCAGCACAAAAGCTTACCCTCCCCTCTCTATCAATTCCCCACACTTATCATTTTCCATTGATTTCAAATGCCTGGGGAAAAGGATGAGCTTTGCAGCATGTGCTGATCTTTATGTTGTTCAGGCTATTTCAGACTTGAGGAAATTAAATTCCTCTTCATCACTCAACATGCTTGGGAGTTTTATTAGACTCAGTGATCCCCTTACAAGCCTAAACAGGGGCACTGGGAGACTGACAAGATTGCACATACTCATGTGTCTGATCATCCATTTTAGCTTGTTGGAGGCTAACTGGTCTCCTAAGACTTGCAGTAGTTGGGGGCTGCATCCCTCCAGGAATTATCCCAAAACCTGTGAGGTTGTGGAGGCATGCGTCTTCTAGTTAATAATTTACAGATTACAAAGACAGAAAAGACTTACTGACTTGTCAAATGGCTGCTGAATTTACTTGGGTGGAGTCCTGTTTCAGTATGCACCACCTAAGATCTCAAGGAGTAGGTTTCCCCTCATGTATGTCAAGATATCCATAGGAAAGCAGGGCAATGCATGTCATTTTTCAGACATCAAGGTCCCCAGAAAGGGAGCCCCCACTCTTGTGCACCTCCTAAGGGAGAGTCTTCACAGAAAAGTTGCACCAAATTAATTAAAATGGGGTTAGTTAAACGGATGCAACTTCTTGTGCATGGGCCCTTATATCAGTTTAGCTTGCATCTGTACACTCACCAAGACACGCTAGACTGCTACAAACCAGGTTTAAAAAGACAGGAGTGTCCACACACACAGTTGTACTAGTTTTTAATTAATTGGTATAAAATCACACCTTTAAGCTGTTACCACTTTTGATTTAAGCCTGGTGTGTATACAGTATTGATGTAAAGGGGAGCCAAGGTTGATCAGCAACTTTTGAAAATCAGGCCAGTTTTATTTAGGTGTCTGTATTCCCAGGTTTGACATATTGGGCCACAGTCAACATATGTTACCACTGTCAAATTCTACATTCCCTCCTCCCCCAGATGATATGATGTGCGTGTCGCTGGTTTAGGTATGTGGTCATGGAGTGGCGAACAGAGGACAGGGAAACAGAGGGAGTTTGCCTGGGAATTCGCCTGCGGGAAGTTCCCACAGAGTTTTTTGCCTTTCAGGCTTCTAAGAGCCGCTTCAGATGTTGGATTTACTGCTCACAGTAAGACATTATGGATAGGGAGCGATCAACTGTTGTGACCTGCACAGGCTATCTCCCAGAGGATAGAAGCAACTTCGTCTGTATGAATTGCAAACTGGTCTCCATACTGGAAGAGAAGGTTAAAGGACTAGAACCCAAGTATCAACCCTGCGTTGCATCTGAGGAAAGGAAGATTTTCTGGATAGAAGTCAGCGTTTGGTACTGCAGGCACAGCGTGCTAAAGAATCAGAGAGGGCAGTGCAGAACGGGGAAGAAAATTGGCAGCATGTGACCTCCAGAAGAAGAAAGAGGAGAACCTATGTAACCGCAATGCAGATAGAGGTCAGAAACCGTTTTCAGGCTCTCTGCACAGGTACTACTGCAAAGAATGGTTTGGAAGAGTTATCTGGGATCAGAGGGAGACCCCATTGACCGGAAAGCATGGGATGCATTGTACTAGGGATGGGGGTTCCATGACCACCACTCCCAAGAGGAAGAGATGGGTGGTGGTGGTTGGGGACTCTCTCCAAAGGGGGACAGAGTCATCCATCTGCCGTCCACACCGGGAAACTCGAAGCGTGCTGCTTGCCTGGAGCTAGAATTCAGGATGTGACGGCGTGTCTGCCGAGGCTGATCAAGCCCTCAGACCGCCACCCCTTCCTACTTCTCCATGTGGGCACCAATGATACTGCCAAGAATGACCTTGAGCGGGTCACTGCAGACTACGTGGCTCTGGGAAGAAGGATGAAGGAGTTTGAGGCGCAAGTCATGTTCTCGTCCATCCTCCCTGTTGAAGGAAAAGGCCCAGGTAGGGACCATCGAATTGTGGAGATAAATGCATGGTTACACAGGTGTGTCGGAGAGAGGGCTTTGGATTCTTCAACCATGGGATGTTGTTCCAGGAAGGAGAATTGCTAGGAAGAGATGGGATCCACCTAACAAAGAGAAGGAAGAGCATCTTCGCAGGCAGATTTGCTAACCTAAGTGAGGAGGGATTTAAACTAGGTTTGCGGGGGAATGGTGACCTAAGCCCTGAGGTAAGTGGGGAAGTTGGATACTGGGAGGAAACACAAGGAGGAGAGTGCAACAGGGGAGGCCTCCTGATTCATACTGAGAAAGCAGGGCAATCGGCTAGTTATCTTAGGTACCTGTACATGAACTCAAGAAGTCTGGGAAACAAACCGGAAGAATTGGAAGTCCTGGCACAGTCAAGGACCTATGATGTGATTGGAATAACAGAGACTTGGTGGGGTAACTCACATGACTGGAGCACTGTCATGGATGGGTATAAACTGTTCAGGAAGGACAGGCGGGGGAGAAAAAGGGGAGGAATTGCACTGCATGTAAGAGAGCAGTATGACTGCTCAGAGCTCCAGTATGAAATTGGAGAAAAGCCTGTTGAGAATCTTTGGGTTAAGTTTAGAGACGAGAGCAACAAGGGCAATGTTATGGTGGCCGTCTGCTATAGACCACCAGATCAGGAGGATGAGGTAGATGAGGTTTTCTTTGGACAACTAAAAAAGTTTCCAGATCACAGTCCCTGGTTCTCATGGGGGACTTCAATCACCCTGACATCTGCAGGGAGAGCAATACAGCAGTGCACAAACAATCCAGGAAGTTTTTGGAGAGTGTTCGGGACAACTTCCTGGTGCAAGTGCTGGAGGAACCATCTAGGGGCTGTGCTCCTCTTGACCTGCTGCGTACAAACAAGGAAGAATTGGTAGGGGAAGTAGAAGTGGGTGGTAACCTGGGCAGCAGTGACCATGAGATGGTTGAGTTCAGGATCTTGACAAAAGGAAGAAAGGGGAGCAGCAGAATACGGACCCTGGAACTGATGGACAGGATCCCCTGGGAGGCTATTATGAGGGGGGGAAAGAGTCCAGGAGAGGTAGCTGTATTTTAAAGAAGCCTTATTGAGGGTGCAAGAACAAACCATCCCGATGTGCAGAAAGAATAGCAGATATGGCAGGCGACAAGCTTGGCTTAACAGAGAAATCTTCGGTGAGCTTAAACACAAAAAGAGAGCTTACAGGAAGTGGAAACTTGGACAGATGACTAGGGAGGAGTATACAAATATTGCTCGAGCATGCAGGGGTGTAATCAGGAAGGCCAAAGAACAATTGGAGTTGCAGCTAGCAAGGGATGTGAAGGGTAACAAGAAGGGTTTCTACAGGTATGTTAGCAACAAGAAGAAGGTCAGGGAAAGTGTGGGACCCTTACTGAATGGGGGAGACAACCTAGTGACAGATAATGTGGAAAAAGCTGAAGTACTCAATGCTTTTTTTGCCTTGGTCTTCACAGACAGGGTCAGCTCCCACACTGCTGCACTGGACAGCACAGTATGGGGAGGAGGTGAGCAGCCATCAGTGGTGAAAGAACAGGTTAAGGACTATTTAGAAAAGCTGGACATGCACAAATCCATGGGGCCGGATCTAATGCATTTGAGGGTGCTGAGGGAGTTGGCTGATGTGATTGCAGAGCCATTGGCCATTATCTTTGAAAACTCGTGGTGATCGGGGGAGGTCCTGGGTGATTGGAAAAAGGCAAATATAATGCCCATCTTTAAAAAAGGGAAGAAGGAGAATTTGGGGAACTACAGACCAGTCAGCCTCACCTCAGTCCCTGGAAAGATCATGGAGCAGGTCCTCAAGGAATCCATTTTGAAACACTTGGAGGAGAGGAAGGTGGTCAGGAACAGCCAACATGGATTCACCAAGGGCAAGTCATGCTGGACTAACCTGATTGCCTTCTATGATGAGATAACTGGCTCTGTGGACATGGGGAAAGTGGTGGCCGTGATATATCTTGACTTTAGCAAAGCTTTTGATACAGTCTCCCACAGTAGTCTTGCCAACAAGTTAAAAAAGTATGGATTGGATGAATTGGACTATAAGGTGGCTAGAAAGCTGGCTAGATCGTCAGGCTCAACGGGTAGTGATCAATGACTCGATGTCTAGTTGGCAGCTGGTATCAAGCGGAGTGCCCCAGGAGTCGGTCCTGGGTCTGGTTTTGTTCAACATCTTCATTAAAGATCTGGATGATGGGATGGATTGCACCCTCAGCAAGTTCACAGATGACACTAAGCTGGGGGGAGAGGTAGATATGCTGGAGGGTAGGGATAGGGTCCAGAGTGACCTAGACAAATTGGAGGATTTGGCCAAAAGGAATCTGATGAGGTTCAACAACAACAAGTGCAGAGTCCTGCACTTAGGATGGAAGAATTCCATGCACTGCTATAGGCTGGGGACCAACTGGCTAAGCAGCAGTTCTGCAGAAAGGGGCCTGGGGATTACAGTGGACAAGAAGCTGGATGTGAGTCTAACAGTGTGCCCTTGTTGCCAAGAAGGCTAATGGCATTTTGGGCTGTATAAGTAGGAGCATTGCCAGCAGATCGAGGGAAGTGATTTTTGCGTCCAGTTTTGGGGGCCCCCACTACAGAAAGGATGTGGACAAATTGGAGAGAGTCCAGTGGAGGACAACAAAAATGATTGGGGGGGCTAGGGCACGTGACTTATGAGAAGAGGCTGAGGGAACTGGGGTTATTTAGTCTGCAAAAGAGAAGAATGAGGGGGGATTTGATAGCAGCCTTCAACTACCTGAAGGGGGGTTCCAAATAGGATGGATCTAGTCTGTTCTCAGTGGTGACAGAACAAGAAGCAATGGTCTCAAGTTGCAGTGGGGGAGGTCTAGGTTGGATATTAAGAAAAACTATTCGCTAGGAGGGTGGTGGAGCACTGGAATGGGTTACCTAGGGAGGTGGTGGAATCTCCATCCTTAGAGGCTTTTAAGGCCCGGCTTGACACAGCCCTGGCAGGGATGATTTAGCTGGGGGTTGGTCCTGCTTTGAGCAGGGGGTTGGACTAGATGACCTCCTCAGGTCTTTTCCAACCCTAATCTTCTATGATTCTATGAATAAAAACCTCAGACAAAATCAGCTAAACATTTTTTTGACCTCCAAAAATCCTATCTACTCAGCCAGCTCCTTGGCTTTGCAACATGTTCAGAAGTCAACAGATCTGAGATCTATTGCAACAAGGAGGAAATGAATTCCAGGTTCAGTAACTCCCCACAAAAAGTCTGGCTACCAAGGCCCAGACATGCAAATCTGGGAACTGTCAGCATAAGGTGTCTCACCTGATTGAATAGTTGCAATATGACAGAGAGAAGGGATTTTCCATATATTTCTACATTATCATTTAAATATTTAATATTCCATTATGTATAGGACCCTTCATTTTTGGATTTTATTTTATTTAGTTTTTCCTGGGAATTGATCAGTGTTTATTACCACAACAACAAAAAAGGTGAAAATCAGTGCAAAAAACTATTAGAAATTTTTCTGGGTAAATATCTGGGTTTATTTTGGTCGATGGAAAGGCAGGAAAAAGGTATTCAGTAGATTAATGCTTTAATAAATGAAATTCAATGTGGTTTGCTGAAGCACTGAAACAGAACTCAAAACACAAGGCCACCTCTGAGTTTAAAAAAACAATATATTTCTAGTCCCCAAATAATTTTTTTTCATTTGAATAAACAGTTTACTGTTGTAGACTTAGAACTATTAGCCTATAAATAGTTGCATTTAATAATTGGGCCACACCATGTGCAGCACATACCCTCAACTTCATCTTTTTCTCCTGTTTTTGTTTTTTTTAACTTTTTAATACTTCCTTGTGTTCTGAACCGTGTTCTGATACAGATTTTCATTTTCTTCCCATTTTAGTGTCAAATCTTTAAACCGTTATCTTGAAATGTGTACGTGGTGGGCTTGAGATTAATCAGTACGTTCAGACGTGCACGCACTTCAGAGCTTGCGTGCTTGTGTATCTTTTAGACTAATACATAGCCTTACTTCAACTGGCTATATGCATATAATATACAATACATATAGCTTATGCAATTTATTGTATTTTCCTAATGAAACAAGTTATTTTTCATATATTTGAATTATACAAAAGTAGGGTGAAAATTGGAAAAAATTGAATAATACTTTTTGTAAAACTCAGGAATTTTTTGGTAAAAATCGGTTTAAGCTGAAAACAAAGGGGCTTAAGTGTTTTCCCCAATGATAATATATAATTATCAGGCTACATCAAAATGTTGATTGAGCTCACATAGCTGGAACACAACATAGTACTTGTGCTACTTAATAGATTGTTAATGGTCTTTCTACTTTGACCATCAATCAATAGTTGTATTTTTAAAAATAGTTCTTCAGACTCGCATATAAAGTTCAATTGAACATTAATGGAAGTTGTTTGTCTCAAGGAGACACTATATATACCCTATGGTCTTTGTCTCAGAATTAAAAATATATTGTCTTTTAATTGTTTAAGAAAAACTAATTTGGAATTATTTTAATACATTCAAAGAATGCAGTAGGTTATAAAAGAGTTGCTAATCTCATTTCTTCAGATGAACGTCTGTGACCTGTAATAACCCATTCACATAGATCATAAAAAGTCTTCATACTATAAACATAAAATACATACTTGGTGTTACTTGCAAGGGTATAGTGCAGGAAAGCCAGAATTCAAAAGTTGTAGCCATATTTGATTCCTTAGTGCCAATAGGCTCACAAGCCACAATGGTTTGAAAATATTCATGTTCCATAGCGTCAATTATTCCATGAGATTGTCGTTTTCCTTGTTTTGATAGTTTTAACCTGAAGTACGTTTTCTAAAAATTCAGATAATTGAATTCGTAAATGAATAATTCACCATCATTGCAAATAGATCTATTTTTTTCCCTTTTTTCTAACAATATTTTAGATATATGCAATGTACTGGGGGGGGGGAGATTGAAATGATCTTTGTTTCTTTTTTTGAGTCAGAAAAAACACATGAATTGCAGTCCCATTACAGTTGCTGTTTTTAAAGTATTTTGTAATTTGAGAGTTCTATAAAATTTTAAGCACAATGTACCATGTATCCAAAACAATGTTATAACCCAAAGGCAATGCTAGGGAGTACGGCTCTATTCTAAAATAATTCCTCAAAGGGATTGTCTGTGCTTCATGGTTTAAAACAAATTTTTTTTAGTTTTATTGTCAAAACTGCATTGAGATCAGTGTCCCTGGCAAGATGTTTCACAAATGTTTTGGATCAGTCTTAATGGATGCCTGAAAATAGCCAAATGACTCCATTCTTACAAATAGGACTTTCATCTTAGATTAACGTTCTTTTGAATAGTTTGTGCTGTTAGTTTCCAAGCCTATAAATAACTGAAGTCATTGTTGGCTTATAGCCATTTCACTAATTTCTATGATGCTGTGAAAGTATAACAGAGGACGAGGCAACATCACAAAAAAAATCAAAATATGAATAACCGTACAGTAAAATGGTACCTGCACACTACACATTTCTGCATTAAAACTTGAAAAGATTGTACAACTACTTTGGCTGCTTATGATGGCAGTTTTTCATTAGCATTGCTAGTGTCCTTTTTTCCAAGAACACTCCTCAGTACACTTGGCAAACTTATCAAAGAAGTCTAAGAAGCTCTCCTATAATTTCATGTCTCGTTGAGAGTCGTCACTTCAGTGGAACCCCGACAGAGACCTTTTAATTACCATTGTATGCTCGGAGCTCAGAGAGCACTTGAAATGGTGCCTTTGATTTTGTTGTTTACAATATACTAAAATTTAATGTTTTTAAGAAAAAACAAACAGTCATTGAGCTTATGGAATAAAAGTGTGAATGATTTGGGGGTGGGCTCAAGGGTTACTGTCAACTTGCAATCTAATGATGTTTTAAAAATGAGTTAAGCGATTTCAGGCCATATACTTGCCTTTGCATCCCCTTGCTCATTTTTATGCTTTTACAAGCACATTTTCTCTTTTGTTGTGTTAGTGTGTCTGATCTTTCCCTGTTGCTGTGTGCAAAACCCACAAAAACAACAGGGGAAATTGACAGTTGGCACAATGGAAGGCTACACCGCAGTCAGCCTTGGTAAAAATAAATTAATCCAAATTGTGCATTAAAATAGGTTTATTTTTTGGTTTAGCTGCTTTCTCTAACCACTCTCCCACTCAAATAGTTGAGTTTAATTGTGGGTTTGCTTGGTGACCTATTGGAAATATATTCTGCACTGCCATTTGGGAGACCTGGATTTAATTATTTCCAGTCTCTTGCTCCCTGAGCCAGCAGGAACTGGAAGCATGGCAAAGATGATGAATTCAGCCCCTAAGGACATGGGTTCTAGTGAGCAATGGCTCTACTTACTGAGTGGGGCTGACAAGCTCTCAAGGGAGCCCTGACAAGTTCTACTTGCCCAGAAAATTGTGGAGATGATGCGAGGCCATGAAGGTTGGTCAGAAATGAGCAGATCTTCAGGATCCTTACAAGGACATGAGGGTCTCAAGAAGAATCAAAACGCAGGAGTTTTATCTGCTTTGTTTTACACACAGGATTTCAGGATCAGTTTAACTTGCCACTCTATTGACTGACAGATCATTGCCATTAATTCAGTCAGAAACTGGGTGAAAACAAAGGGTCTGAGTCTCATCTCATACTAGTTTATAGTGATGTAACTCCATTGACTTCAGTGAAACTATTTCTGACTTAAGTGTAAGTGAGAAGAGAATTGGGCACACAGTCTCTGAGCGTGCAGCGTTATCACCTCCGGGAAACATTTTCAGAAGCTGTAAATAGCAATATGTCTTTCTCTGGGATCACCAAGAGTAGAAATGAAGACTTGTATTCCTAAAGCTCCCACTTCCTGTCCCCATCAGGATACTGCAGGACATCATAAATGGGCTAAAACATAATTTAAAAAAACCCTTTCCTCAGTAAAGTTAAATAAAATTAGTGAGGGGGGAGAGTTCCTGTGTTTTTACCATAAAACACCTAACTGTTTCTTTCAAGGACTTGACTTGTTCTCGTGTTGTAGTGAAACAAGTACATACTGTGCAGCAGTTAAAATGTTTTGGACTTAGAGGAAGTATATAGCAAAAATAGGAAATTTGGCACTTCCTTAAAAAACTAGCAGTTATTTTTTTAATATATTCCCAGGATTGTGAGAGAGATTTTCAATAGAGGGTGAGTAATAAAAGCCAAGTATAATTATGCATTTAAAAATTCCTAGTTGCAACATTTTTGTGGGGTTTATGAGTTTTCTTCAATCAACACAAAAATGCTACTCATGTTACTAGTTTTGAGTCTTTTTTAGGGCATTGTCTCTTCTGATAAGTGTTTTGGTACCTCAGTGTGTTATGCTGGATTGGTATGGAAACATAACCCTTACACTTTAAGAATTAATCCAACAATTTTTCCATACTGCAGTGATCACTTTTGCTTTTGGTACCCTCTGCTTCCCTGTCTTTCCCTCAGCACCACTTTGCCTCCCATTCAGAGCAAGAACTGCTACCTCTTCATTTATCAATTCTGAATATAGTTATTCCTGATTTTGAGAGGGCAGGAAAAAACACAGGGTAACGGGAACTCCTTACAGACTTCAGCTGACCTGAGGCATGTTTATTTTCTTCTCCAGAATAGTCTGCTTATCTCACAGGAGTTACTGCAAAAAAAAAGAAAGAAAGAAAAAGAAACAAACAAACATGGGTGAAACTGATAGAACTTAAAACTTTCAAAAATTGCAGCGGTGATTAATTAAAATCTCTCCATCTTGGAGGGTGAATGATTTAGGATTATCTTCATCATTAGTGGATCATAGCTTTGAGGGGGCCATCACTTACTGTCAAGTTTAAAAAAAATACATAACAGAAGTCTTTGGTGGTGACTAACAAACACTGTTTCAGTTTCTCCCTACTCTCTGTGATTTTAATAAATTCTATATAACCTTTGTTCTGTAATAGGAATTGTTAACAGATATTTGCTATTGCATTTGATCTTAAACCATAGCTTTGTGGGGTAGTGTGAATGTCAATTTGAATTCTTAGGATCTAATTCTACCCTATTTCATAATCTGTACAAGCCTACCGGAGTCACGGGGATTGCATGGGCCGTAACTCAAGTCAGAATTTGGCTCATAGTCTATAAGGAGTTGAATATTCTGCCATTCTCTCTGCGCTTGATCTCAATTTTTTTATCCTTCTTTCCTAAGGATTAAGGAGGAGTTGCCAGGAGCTCTATGCCGGGGCGTTGGAGGGTGGCTGATACCAAGAGTCTGGCCCAGATCAGGACTTACTTAGAATGAATCCCAACCCACATTTCCTCCTCCACTACGAAGCCTTCTTTCCTCTGAATTTCCTTCTGGTACAAGCCAGCTCACACTCACTGTCCCTCTTGACCCTTTCCGCCCATGCTGGGAAACTAGCAGTGGGGTGGAGTGCACAAAGTCAAACAGAGCAGAAAAGAATCAGCACATTCTTGGTGGGTTGTGTGTACCTTTAAAAAAACAAAACAAAAAACTATATGAGCTGCCATACTTAACTGAAATCAAGCTAGTGTGAATGAACCATTTTGCATGTGCAATATTTCAGATATTCATGAGTGTACAGGTATTAAGATCAAATAGCCAGAGGTGTGCGTAGCAGAAGGTGCAATCATTCACATACACCTGTGGTTGTTACAACTGCATGTATGTGCATTCATTTCATGTAGCCACAGGTATATGCATCAGAAGATATATACACACCTGTGGTAGGTGTGTGCATGAGGATGCTAGTATAATCAAATATAGTCATCAGTGGTTGCTGGCATGGTTAGTTAATATACTTTATTTTAATTAGGTTTTTGAGGTATCCCTCTCATAGGGCAAAACAGGTCACTGAAAACAGGGTCATGGATACTGGGACAGTAGCGGACTTTGTCTCCCAGGATTCTGTGCATGTCAAAGAACACTGAACTCAGCTCTTGTAAGGGTTATGTGGAGTTTTAATGGTTTAACTTTAGGCTGCTAATATTTGCACAGCCTCAAAAAAAATATTCTTTGCTCCTGAGTTAAAATTTCAGCTTTATGGCAGTTGTGCTATTGAAGCCACAGTGTTTGATGTGGAAAACCAGCAGACATGTGACTGTTTACTTACAAAGAACCTTAGAGCTCAATCCAAAATTCACTACAGGCAGTGGGCAGATTCCCATTGACATCAATGAGCTTTGGAGGAGGGCCTGTGAGAGCCCTAGAAAATCTATGCTACAAGACGTCTGCTTCACAAATGTTGCAAAATTGTTTTCGTTGTGTGGTTGAACTGATCACTTCCAAGCTTGTCTGTGCTCAGCCATGTGACTATGAGAGAGGTTACACAAGGTTTCTACGTGTTTGATTTTTAACCTTCACAATGTTTATACTGAAGTCAAGTCAGTTGAATGGTTTCTAAACCTTTCTGTTTTCATTCCCTACCTCCCAGGCACTCACATTTTTATGGTTTCTCAAGTGCTTCAGGTTCTCACTTGAGAATAAG
The DNA here is from genome assembly GCF_002925995.2 of Terrapene triunguis. Classification (NCBI taxonomy): domain Eukaryota; kingdom Metazoa; phylum Chordata; order Testudines; family Emydidae; genus Terrapene; species Terrapene triunguis. The sequence continues at coordinate 8,678,759 of NW_020664381.1, forward strand.
GAAAAAGCTCTAAACTATTTTAATGCTGCACCACACCTTCTGTATTGTCGTCTTTTTCATGACACCTTTCAAGCGGCAGTGCACAGCTTGGCTGATCACAATAGCGTACACGCACGAACTGAATGGATTTTGATGAAAGGCCTGGCTTTCAAAAGGATTCATTTTCAACCTCTTTCAAGCCTGGCACAGGGATTTCTGATAATAAACTTTGGGTTCCTGGGTGGCCTAGTTATTTCAAAGGAGCAAATTATCGATTTAAAACAGATCCATGCAAACTTTGAACAAAACCTTCCAGCTAACTTAATATTTCATGTTTGTTGTAAGTGAATGCAATGTTTTCAAATGCAAATGTCATTCACATAGACAGGCATGTAATATAAACCTAATATGTAATGCCTTCAAGACACACAAAGTCAGCTAACTAACTTGCAAGCTTTCCTTTGTAATATTTTCTTCTTATGCAGCTCCACTGAGTAGCAGCATGGAGTGTACGGCTGAGACTTCATCTTGTTATTAACTCTGGACGATCCCTCCCGCAGTGATGCTGGTGACCTATGCCACACCGGTTAATTGTGTCTCTGCCTTTAGCCTGCAAACAAAGTAGATATTGGCTATATTTCTACATATTTTTTCAGCTTATGCATCCCTCTGCTAGCTAACGAGTCAATTGCTTTTTCACATTGCTCCTGCAATGGTAAAACAGAATAGGAATGGTACTGATAGTGGCTTTCTCAGTACAGACCATTTTATGTTTAATTACCCTACATTGGTATTTGCTATAAAAATTGTAAGTCATTTGTTATAGCATCTGTTACACTTGTTCCTCATTTATTTTCAGTGTCTTACACCAAATTTTGTTTTCAGCATGAGCTATAACATCAATGAAACTGAAATGATCTGCTCACTGCATCTTAGTTCTTCTACCAAAAACGATCAGGAAAAAGCAATGAACTCAAAACTGATTAATTTTTTCCTGTTGTGATGCTAAACAACAAACAGTACAGTACTGGGAAGCAAATAAGGGACTCACTGAAACTTCACCCAATCTACTGACTGTGAAGATTTAGATTTTAAATAAAAATGAAGTAGCAAGTTGAACTCAAATTATAAACAAGAAAGGGAAACTTCCCTCAAGCAGGAGTGAGTCATGGTTTCCAATCTTATGCAAAAAAACCCTTCCCCTTCTACACCAGGCAATCCTGATTTTCCTTCTCTCATCATCACTTGTCACACCGACTTAAAACAAATGTATCCCTCTAATGTTTTATTTAAATACTCACACTTAAATGCTTGTATGTAAGCACATTTTCAGGGTGTGGCTCTACAGAGACAGCGGTGGATTGTGGAACAGCTGCCATTTCCGATCCATGGAAGTGTTTTACCCAGTTGGGGCCTTTGGATGTTATCATAATTTAAATATTTACAGCTGATCTAAGAATTTGATATGGCCCCAGCTACCGTCAGATCTGAGAGTGGGAAGTGCTATTATCCTCATTTTGTTGATGGTAACCTGGGGCACAAAGAGACAGGACGTGTGACAGAGCAGAGAGTTGAATCCAACCCTTCCAAGCTCTAGGCTACGGTCATAACCACTGGATGATCCTTCTAGTCCCACCAATACTGTCTCCAAGGAAATACTAGGTCCTGTAGTGTTCCCTCACATGTTAAATAGGGTTTGCTGAAATCCATGCTTTTATACACAGCTGAACAAACCATACCCATCTGCCAATGCACAAAGCCAGAATTTAAAGCAGCAATACTTACCCTTTGGCTCCCAAGTCACATACCTCTCCCTAAGTCCTACATTCAGCAATGTTCTTAGGTTTCAGGATCCTTGCTATGTCCTGACCATGATACGTGGTGGTTGCCATAAGGAAGATATAGCAGTTTAAAGCACATGCAGTCAAAAGTGGATAGAACCACTGCTTAAAATTAGTGACAGATTTCAAATACCAGGTCCCTCATGGAGCCCTAAATAACACTGAGTGTATTGTAGCCTTTAGTTAGCTGTGTTGATAAATGCATTAACTATTGGGTTATAATCTTGGTACCCATATTTTTCTGCTCTAAATAGGTTTAACTCCTCTACTTTATTTTTAGTTGGGGGAGAGGGGAATCAGGGGGTGGGTTAAGTTTGGGAGAAGGCAGGGATTGTTGTTCTGGCATTTCCTCAAGCAGTGGTGGAGGTACTAGTGGAGAAAGCTGGAAAAGCAGTTCAGGAAAGAGGTGAAGTGGGGCTAGGTTGAGATGGTGAAGTATATGTGGAAAGCTAAAGCAGCAGGTGGAGAAAGAGAATCATGGGGAGGCCAAACGTCAGATGGCAGGTAATGGGACCGCTGGGGAGAAGAGGTGGTGGGGACTAGAGAAGCTGCTAGCAAGGGGAGTGGTCTGGGGGAGGGGCGCGAGAGCCTGGTACAGGGGCAAGGCACATGACTGTGCTAACATCGCTTTAGAAAAGAGACAGAGGGTGTGTGTGAGGAAAGGGTAGCAGTGTGGTAGAAGCACTTTGTGACTCTGTTGATAAAGTAGCTCTTTCGCTGTTAGGGTTGCATATGATGGTTTTAAAGTATCCTTTTGCTGAATAATATGCAGCAAGGATACCTGTTAGGCCTCAGATGGCGTAAAACCCATTATTATTAGAACATCGTATGTACCAAGATGTGGCCAACTCTCCACTCTATTTGTATGCTGTACCTCTAAGCAAAGACCAGGCCACCTTTTGTTTGGAAAGTGCCTTCCACGCTGTAGATGTCACCATAAATAAATCATAAGATGAGCATGATGATGACCTTGCTGGCCACTAGAAGCTACCACTTGGCATGTATCACTCTTCTAAGGAAACCAAGGGCCTGAAATGCTGCTATTTTACACTAGTTGAGTCACACAGATGTAAAAGTGGAGTAAATGGAGTCACAGTGTCCCAAGACTTGTGTTAACACACTGGGGAATCGGCCCCATGATTTTCTAAATAAACTTAGTTTAAACTTACCAGGTAGCTTATCTTGCCCAGCAACTTGCAACGTACATTGATTGGTTTTGGCTAAACTTTGAGCAGTAATCGATACCATTAACTACATTGAGAGTAACACCTGAAAGGTCCAAAACTCTCACATTCATCCTTGGGAAGAACATGTGAATTGAAAACTCAACCTCCTTATCAGAAATTCTGGAAGAAATCAGGTCTGCTAAATCCATTAGGAGCAAGTACTCTCAGGAGAGCGAAGAAGAAATTACTAACCTTCATTTTGATAGAGATGATTTTCACCCTAGCAGAGCAGAGAATTGGCAGCCTGGAAGAAATAAACCACCTCCGAATTTTGATTCTGGTAAGAGGTTAACTAAGCACAATGATGATGAAGCTAAGATCTTGCTTAGCCAAACTGCCACTTCAAAATGACCACTGCTGGACTCACATGAGCTTTGTCAGGTAACACATTGGCTTTCCTTTGTCTGCTGCCATCTTGGATGTTACCTTGTCAAGCATGATCATGGCTACCAGTTGAGCTGTGGAGAGACTGGCATAGTTTGTGTTCAACGTACAAAATATCCTTGAGTAGGAAAACGTGTGGTCAAAAGTCAAATGCTTATGGAAGAAATAAAAGGGACAACAGTCAGACGTGTCAACAGGGCTCCTTCAACTATGCTGATGCTAAGTAAAAATCTGGCTTGAAGGACTAAGCCCTGAGCTTTAGAATGATGTCAAATGCAGTCATGTACAGGGCCAAAGAGTTGTAGGAAAAGAATCAAAGGAAGAGACACCGAGAGGTTGGGAAGTAAAAAGGTTTGAAGAATGTTAAACTGTCATGAAAAATGTGGTGGGCTGAGGGGGTTCCATTTCTAAAGTAGCCTAAATTACACATGTGGAAAGGAGGTGTGGGGTGCTGAAACTCCTCAGTGGAATAAGGGCTCCAAAAGACTCTGGGGCTGCTTTGAGGCAGTCTTTATGCATTGCAATCCAGCAGAAAAGGACAATGTAAGCACACTGGCCAGATCCTCAGCTGGTATAAATCAGCATAGCTCGACTGATGTCAATGAAGTTGCACTGATATATATATAGCAGCTGAGGATCTGGCCTCCTGTCTTTAGTCCAAACTGTTCCTGGGAACTGGTTTTAGGGCTGACTCAACTAACAACAATGAAAACATAAACCTGGGTCTAAACTCTCTCCTTGCACTTGGCTGTCTGCAGGGTTTCCCTACAGAGGCATCTCTGTCTTAGGCCAGGTCTACACTTGAAACTGTTATTGATAGAGTATTGTCTCTTAATGGTATGATATGTAGAGACATTTTTATACTGGCAAAACCATTAGGGCAGACACAGTTATGCTGGCATTTAAAATGCTTTCGCTGGCACAGCTTATTTAGTGTGAGAAATTGGTATAAACTATACCGCCAAAAGCACTTTTTTGCCAGCATCGTGTGCCTCTACACTAGGAGGTTTTGCTGATGTAGCTATCCCTGAGTCAGCTGGAATCAGGCAGCATTTCCCTGTTGGATAACACCTACTTACAGGGTGGGGCAACAGAAAAACCTGGCCTCCTTAGGCTAAAAAACAAAAGTCTTTCACTTTGCAGTTCACCTTGAAAAGACCAAGTAATTCACTAAATCTTTTCCAAACCGAACCCTGTTAAAGAAATGCATTAACCATAATAACTCTGCTGTGGAAAGGGGGCTCTCAAGTCCCAGCTAACGAAAAACTAGTGCTATCTCAAATTTACACTGTATTGCATGCTTAACACAATGTGCATAATTTGGAAAAGTGGCCTAGCTAAATGAAGTGGGCTAATGTCATCCTTTCCCATCTCCTTAATCTGTGCTCCTTCCCTCAACAGGACACTAATCAGCGTTCAGCTTTTCCAGTTCAGCATCTGATTGCTGCTAAGCCAGTTGAGCAAGTCCCCCTTCTCTTTCCTAATTTTTTTCCCAAACTCAATTTTGAGTTTAAAACAAGCCACATTTTTTTCTTTCAGAGGATTCATATAACTACATTGTACATGGGTACTGAACAGGGACAGCATAGTGACCTCATAAGTATTACCACTAGGAAGTGACATTTTTCCTCCTTTTGTTCTGCTAGGTCCCTACAGACTATAGTTAAAATATTGGAGACATCCTACTTAAAGGCAGGAAGGCTGCATTTTCAATGTAGATAAATTTCTGATTTAATTTTCTGTGTGATTGAACTAAATCAAACATGATTAGTCCATGAACACTCTTGAAGTGAAGATTGTGACCTTTATCAAAGAACCTCATGGAGAATAACTTGAAGTCAAATCAGCAGGCTCTAAAAATATACATTAGCAAAAATGAACTGAAATCAAATAAATGGCCACAATACTCACAAAAATATTTGTCTAACATGCTACCAATCCTAAGGGGGGGAGGGATTTAGTTTGGCTCTTACAGAATTAAAAGGTTGCTAAACTCAAGGACAGACAGATGTAACAACTCAATATGCCTCAGGTAAGTGCTCTATGACACTTTTATTTTTAATCCTTTTCTCAACAGTACATGACACTAAAGGTCCTGATGCCAGTTTACACTTCTTACTCATGTGTATCTTCCCTGTCAGTGGATTTTTTTTTCAGTGGGGAGGGCATATGTGCCTGCTACCTGCATGCAGAAAAAAGAGCCAAACTGTGAAGCTCCCACTCATATTGAATAGCACCTTACTCTTGCTATTGAAATCAATGGGCCTACGTGAGGAGTAAAGCTTCAGCATACATCAGGGACTCATGATCTAGGCCTGTACGCATTCTGCATGAGCATTAAGGTGGGGTTTGGCTAACCATGGTTCTGAAGGAATACAACACACTTTTGAGAAAACACATGACTTCGCTGTGGCTTAACTTCAAGGGCTCCCGCACTTTTTACCTCTTTTGCATACAACCCTAAAGAACCAAATCTGTTAACCGGCCTAACGCTAGCAGGATTTTAGCTCCAGCTAGACTGAGCTCAGTTATATAGTGGTTTACTGGGGGGCAAGGTTGAGTTGGGATGGGTTGGAGCAATAGCAGAAGGGCCACAGGGAGCCCTGGATGGTTTTGTCTAGCCTGCCTGCCTCATTAATAATACAAATATTTTACATTGCTATAGCACCTGGCAGTTCCAAAGTACTGTAGAAGCCTGCCCTAATTAACCTGTTAACTAATAAATGCCATGTCCTTATGGAACACAAATACCTAATCCTCTATTATGCTGCTTCATTACTTTTCTTTCTGCAGAGGTGTGTATGTTTTCCACTTATATACAAGAATTCATCTTCAACTAGTCAATAAGAAAAACAACAAACTATAAATCCTTGCAGAATTTGTTCCACACTGGGTTATGCAGTCAGGGGTTTGAAACAGTCCTTTTATTATTTATATATTTTTTTACTTTACAAATAATTATATATAGTTACACATGTCCCTTCACAGAAGGTACATTAAAAACAAAAAGCTTGTATCATCCAAAATAAACACTTTGCTGTTCATTAATATAAAATGGACTGATATTTCTAGTAGGAGACATATCCAAACCACTGTTCATCCAAATTTCTTGCATTATCTGTTCTCGGCGCTCTATCCTTTCAGCCAGTTCAGCTGCTTCTGTTGAATTATAACCCGAGTAATACGTCCTATAAAATCCTGTTAGCTCATTTGGCAAGTCTGAATCTGAAGAATCTTCCTCTTCTTCATCATCACTGTGATCATCTGCTTTGTCGCTTTCCAGCACTGAATGGTCTTTCATTCTGTGCAGTTTTGGGAAGTCGTTAGTGCATGACACATGTATCACCAAAGCACACAGTGTGAAGACTAAGCCCACACACACACTAGACACAAACAGGAGAGCAGCTCTTTCAGGGTGATCTAAAATTCAAAACAAAAAGCCAGACTTAAAACATCTGTAAACAAAAGCCGAGAACAGATACAAAAGTCAGCGGTCATTTCCAAAGAGCCCTACGTGATGTTGGGTAAGTTTGGTGCTTTTTTGGCATTATCTGCCATGCAACAAAAAGTTTGTGTACTTGTCATCTAAATCCTGCCTAGTCAATTTCTTTAATTACTGGGCAAAAAGACTTGCCCCTAAAAGTGTTATGCTGTATTTTATGAATAGTTTACTAGCACTCTTCACCACTGGCTGGTGCCTCCCTTTTCTAGCCCTCTTGCCATAGTGGGCATGGCCTGGGAAAAGGGGGCCTGGGCAGAGAGGTTCTGTGTTCTGGCAAACTCTGGTGGCCAGAATAATCCCTCGGGCTGTTGCAGCCTTCATGACAAAGGGTCCACCTACATTTGAGCGGGGAGCTGGGATTCCTGGCTAGCGTAGACGTACCCCTGCTAGCTCTGCTCCAGCTTGCATGCTAAAAATAGCAGCGCAGCCAGGGTAGCAAGGGCTCACCACCTGAGTACATACCTGCCCAGCCCCCTGGATACATGTTTGGGGGCTAGTCAAAACCGTGCCCCTGCTAGCCCCAGATACACTGTTCTTTTTAGTGCTCTAGCATAAGCAGCACTAATGTGGGTACATCTATCTCAGCTGAGATTAGCACCTGTGAGCTCAAATGTAAAGCAGTCCTGAGACTGCTCTAAGTTGCCACTCAGGACCATCTCCATCTGCAGGTACACATCAAATGTTTGCTCCACTATATTTGGGAGGGAAAGAAGACACCTGGGCACCCTTCACTGAGAAAGAAAAGGATAGCACTCTTGCTTCATGAAAAAAAGGGTTCTCAATTGGGTTAGGTTGAAAACGCTGGAGTGAACTTCGGGTGTGTAGCGAGGCGGTGGGATACCCCACAGCCCCGCTGAGGGCCGAACCTCCCCTGCTACCAAACGTGGGCGGAGCCACCGGGTCCGGCACCCGCCCCTCCGAGGTCACGGCCCCGACCCAGAAGTATAAAAGCCCGCCTGCAGAGCTCAGTGGAGCCCAGGCTGGCGGAGAGAGCAGACGTCCCTGGCCGAGCTCCCGCTTGGGAAACAGCCGCAGGCCGTGACCGGCCTGCTGACTCACTGGGCCGGTCGAGCCTACCTCTTGCCAGGTACCCTGAGGAGGACTGGCCAAGCCTGCCCCGTGCCAGCTACCCCGAGGAGGAGCCGAGCCTGCCCCATGCTAGCTACCCTGAGGAGTTCTGGCCAAGCCTGCCCCGTGCCAGCTACCCCGAGGAGGAGCCGAGCCTGCCCTTCGCTACCTACCCAGAGGAGCCAATGCTGGTTGAGAGCACTGATGACACTAAGGCGGCCCAGGTACCATACAAGGGGAAGTGTGGAAGTAGCCCAGGGGCAGCCGACCCCAGTCTGGCTGCTGCACTGCCAGAGCCGATGTCAGTGTGTTGTGGCCAGGATCCCCACTGACAGCAGCGAACGTCCGTCGCTGCTAGGACCCTGGGCTGGGACGCAGTGGAGAGGGAGGGCCTGCGTCCCCCCTGCCACCCACTCCTTGGGTGGCAGACTCCCCCTTTTCCCCTGGCCTAGAGAGGCTGGGTACCTGACTAACTATTTGCTTGCTGCCCCGCCCTGACCTAGGGCCTGGGCTGCCACAAACTGACCCAGACCCTGCTTAAAGGCCTGGGTACCTGATTGACTATTGGCTTGCTGCCCCGCCCTGACCTAGGGCCTGGGCTGCTGCAAACTGACTCAGCCCCTGCCCAAGGGCCTGGGTTTCTGAGTGCCTGTTTAATTGCCGCCCCGCCCTGACCTAGGGCCTGGCCTGCTATAGACTTTGCCTCAGCCCTGGCTTAAAGGCCTGGGTTCCGACCTCTTGGCTCAGCGCCTGCTTACGGGCCTGAGCCCTAACAGTGTGTCTGTTGTCCCAGACTGCCGCCGGACTCGGACGGACGGCGGACTGTAGCGAGGCGGTGGGATACCCCACAGCCCCGCTGAGGGCTGAACCTCGGCCAACACTACTACAGGGTGAGATAAACTTCTTTAGATAGAAGGTTAAGTTTAGTCTGTAGAAAGTGTGTTATGATTTTGTTTTATATGTAACCATTTGTTTCTGCTATTCTTACTCATTATACTTAAATCTCTGTTTCTTTATAACAGACATTCTTATTTTCACTGTAACTACATCTAAGTGCTGGGGCGTAAAGAAAAATGCTGGTGCTTAGTTGAATCTTACAAGCTGTTCCTTTGGGAACAGCAAGCCTGGTAATTCTGTGAGTGTTCAGTGGATAAGGGCCTGGACACTGCTGGGAACGCTCTGAGAACTCAGGGAGTTGGTGTGTGCCGTCCCTACCTGTACAGCGAGACTAAGGCCTGTGGAGGCCTGGAAGGTAACGCTTGTGCTGCCAGAGGCTGTTGGTTTCAGAGAGCAGGCAGAGACGCTGCTTCACGATTAAGGGCAAGTGGTGGCGAGGTGCCTCACAACCCTGGTGTAACGGGGTTGGCATCCACCTCTCACATATGCCCCCTTCTGGTACGATGTGTCTGCAGTCTCTGCATTTACGGTGACCCATCAGTAGTGTCTCAGGTGGTTTATTAGTGATTCAGCCCTCCGGCCGAGTCACACACCCTGTCTGTATGTGAAACAGAACAAACCCCTTCCAGGGTAACAGTCTTTAACTTGCCCCAGATATGATATGGGCCGTACCCTCAAGGCTTCTTCCCTGGAGACACTGTCTTTTTGTGGCTCTCCCTAGGCTCAGTCCTTACTCAGTCCCAACTGCCAGCCAGGAGAGCCTTCTTTGCTCCCCCGGTCCCCACCCGCACACTGTCTTGGGCTCAGTCCCAGCAGCGAGCCAGGAGCTCTCTCTTACTCCCCCAGTCCCTTCCCACACTGAGCTGTCCGTGGTCCTACTTCTCTTTCAGACAGTCAGGAACACAGGCCTCTCTCCTCCAACTCCAGGCAGCAACTGACTGCTGCTCTGTTCTGTAGCTCCTTTTATATGGTCCCGCTGGGCCCTGATTGATTGCTCCCTGCAGCCTCTCTCATTGGCTCTATCTCCGCAATCACTCTTGGCTGCTTGGAGGACTTCTCTTCTGCTCCTCTCTGGGATGGAGTGTGGCAGGACCCTGAGGCCTCCAGTCACACCCGGGCACCCTTGAGGAGCATCACGTCAGCTCAGTACTTGTATGGGAGACCTCTAAAGCAAAGGTGTGCTACAGGAAGGTGTGATGGTGACTCAATAGGGAACACTCTTCTGTCTGACTCACTATTTAATGACTTTCCCAGTACGGTGCTAGGGGACACTGGGCTGCAGCAGTGTCATGTTTTAAATGCGTTGTAAAACCAAAGCCGTAATTGCTTGTGCTCATTTACAGATCCCATGACCTCTTCTGAAAGAGTAGAAATGTTGGCTCCAGGGCTGCTCTCACATTTCAACTTGTGGTGTTATATTCTGTCTACCTACATTTTTTTCTGAGTTTTTGGTTAGCTGGTGATATTATTGTTATGAGCTGGGTGATACCTTGTTATGGGTTGAGTTAAAAGCCCATTGAGAGTGGTAGATGTGAACTCATCCTTCAGTTAACATAATTGTAAGCATAAGCCCCACTGAAGGCAAAAAGTGTGTGTAAACCCACTCAGGAGTTTTTGGTTGAATACTATTTTGGGTAGGGATGTGTGTGTGAGAAGAGTCACTGTAGTTAATCCACCTCCCTGAGATGCAGTAGCTAAATCAACGGAAGAATTCTTCTGTCCTAGCACTGTCTACACTGGGGTTTAGGTCAGTGCTAGGTTTAACTATGGTTTAGGTTTAACTATGTCACTCAAGGTTGTGGATTTTTCACACCTTTGAGTGACGTAGCTAGGTCAACCTAATTTTTCAGTGTAGACCAGCCCTGAGAATGAAAGACAACCGAAAGGAGCAGCTGAAAGCTGAAGGTGGCTGACTCTGGAAGAAACCTGGGAAGAGGTTTTTGGGTTATGGGTGCAGGCTAAAAGAGCACTCTTGGTGCTGGATGCAAAAGAAGCTGTTTCTTGCTATTTGATCCCCTCTGCATTCAAAGACACAGGACTTTGTACAGTCTTTGTAAATAAACAAAACTGGATCAAAGAAACACCTATCACCAATTTCTGCTTCTAACTGGAATATCTACAGGGCCCCAAACTTTGACTAGCCACTCAGGTCTAAAAGGGGCAACATTATCTTGTATGTATTTTCCTAAATCCTGCTCTGTAGTGTTCTTGGGTCAGAATTCCCACATCGCCAATGGTAGACACAGACTGAACATCCAACTAGACCATCTTAAAGATCTAGCTAGAGGTTGATCTGGGTGGCACTTAATCTGCAAGGAGGCCACGTCCCTTTGGGATTTGCCTTGATGATTGGTGGTGGTGGTGGTGGTGGCAATGGGTCAGAATTCCTGTCATGTGCCATCCCAGAGGTGGTTGAATTTTAATTGTGCTTCAATAATCCTTATATACACAGATCAAAATTTCCAAAAATGGATTCCTAAAGATAGGCTCCTAAATAAGTGCCTAATTTTCTAAAGTGCCGAGCACCCAGCAGCTCCCATTGAAATCACTCATTTTAAAAATCTTGGCAGCAACCTCTAAAAGAGTTTGGGATCCTTCGGGCTGGAACATATTACATAAATGTCAGTTGTTACGTTATTATTGTCTCATCCTCCCGGCAGTGTGGTAATGCTCTATCAGCACAATTAATCGAAGTAACAGGTTTACCAAATACAATATAAGGAGGAAAAAAAACGAACATTTTCCTACCTCTAATGTAAGCAAATGTAGCCAAAGAGTTGCTAATAATAATTCCATCTTTCTTTGGCAGCCTTGATTCCCTGGGGTCAATGTTTATATCTGTAATGTGAAAATACAAGACAAATGCAATTAGATTGTAACACCCAAACCCATGATCTACAAACAAAACATAATGGATAGTTAGAAAACTACAAAATTGTTATTAAACAGCAGCTATGACCAATTCCATTTAGTGCCTGAACCAAAGCCCAAAGAGGCCAAAGGAAAGATTCCCAATGACTTCACTGAGCTTTCGATCAAACCCTATATGAATCACTTCCCAAAGCAATCTCTGCAGTATCCTAGAAATGGTGGCAATAGAGGATGTGTGCTAGCCACACCATTCATTTTCTCCGCTGTTCACAAAATTACATTTCAGCCTTACTCATACATGGCTATCTAGTCTGAAACAATCATATACTCACTGTTACTGTTCACATCTCTTGACCACAGTTAAGAAAGATGTACCATAGTTATGGATAACCATAATGTGCCAATGTCCCAGCGATGGAAATGTCAAAATGCAATATGTTTAAAGTTCTGTTTAAAGTGACTTCAGTGGCTTAATGAAAGATCACAGCTCATAGTATGTAGCGTAAGGGGATGGTTAGCAGATAACTTGTTTTTTATTTGCAGTTTCCCCTCCACCTTATTCCAATCTAAATTTAATAAATTAATAGACAAGAATGAAATATGATAAGAAATAATAAGATTATACTCTGCATGGCTACTTCCCAGGGAATGAAAGTGGCCAGACTGAGAAGCAGCTGAGGAGAACAGCGATGAAAATTAACAGTACAAGTGTTGCCACTCTGATTCTTGAGGAAATCTTGTGCGTATAAACACAACACTGATCAAGATTGCTTTTTTTCAGAAAATCTTTAGCTCTGTGTACAAACAACCACATTGTGTAGCTTGTTTGGTTTGAACATGCAGTTTCAGGCAAATGACTTCGCCACACTTTAAGGCACCCCTTTAAATATTCAGAAGCGCTGGCAGTGAACTACACTGCACATTGGGCATGTGCGTTCTGGACTGGAGTAGACCCAAAATTCCAGGCTGTGCCTCTGTAAAAGGTGGCCAGAACAAGGCAGCGGTTGGCACACTAAGGTTCTGGAGAGAATGGGTAGCTCCTCACTTACCAGAGCCACTGAGCATCTACTGAGTCAATAGGTTCTTCCACAGGAACAGATGTGGGAAGCATGCCGTTACCCCTCAGCTGCAAGCTTACCCGCTTCACCTCTCAAATTTAGGACCAAATCTTGCAATCCTTGCTCGAGCCAACATCTCATATATTTTTACAGGCATTTGACCTGAGAAAAGGACTTCTAGATTTGGCCCACAATAACTTATTTACTATCAGGCCCAGAATCTTGCCTTTGTTCCTGAATGGATTTCTCATTGTGAAATTCCCACGTTACAGTATCATCAGAATCTAATTGTGTAGAACTCATTCTGTTGATGATAAAACACTTTTTTTTTTGGTTACAACTTTCAGTGGTCAGAGCCAGTTTTAACACATGATTTTACTACTTCCCCCTCTTTCTAATACAACTATGTTCATCTGTGATCAAACATATTTCCTATTTTGACTTAAAGACAAATGATGGTAATAAACCATAAAAATTACCATATTTACCATCGTTCTGCTTTAGAGAAGGATTTAGATTAGAAATCATCGGATCAACTGCTGTAAGTATGATTTTGGGAACTAAAAAGAAAAAAGAAAAATTGTATACCGTCAATTTTAAGAATGTTACACTATCTGAGTTGTTATCTTAATCACACTGCAAATAAGGAAAATTCACTATAAACTATGGCCCAGAATAATAATCAAACCCATTATTAGTACATTTTAAATGTGCACAATCAACACCTTTATGATCATTGTAACACAAAAGACCAGGGCTGTAATTTTCTGCTGGCCTTGTCTACTAAAGAACATTCATACAGAGGCTCCAGTCCTGCAACTGGATTCACACAGGCAGACCCTTGTGCCTGCGTGCAGCTCAAGTGCAGTCAATGTGGCTGCATGAGGGTGCTAGGCTCTGCTCTTCTGGGTTGGACTGAAGGACTAGGGCCAGAGTTTGTGCTCCCAGAGCCACAGGTACCGAAAGAGCTAAATTTCTCTTGTTAATAACAAAAGATGAATCAAATGGAGAGCAGAAGTTTTCTTTCTTTCAGGGGCAAGTTCTTGCTTTTTCTGCTGCTCTTCTTATGTTCCTACTTGTAGTCAAAAGTAATAGATGGTAAAAGAAACAAGTCCTTGTTAAATCCCTTAGCTCCAGGTGAGAGCAAGGGTCTGGACTCCTGCCAGAGATCTGTCTCACAGGGCATAGTTTCCCTAAGACATAACTATCTAATAGCTAGATCCAGCTTTCTGGACCAAAAGGAAATGCCAATGAACAGGAAATAATGAGGCATATTTTTGATAGACCTTAAATTGTGCCAATCACTGCGTTTGATGAGGAAAATAGACCAAGTCTGTAATGATCAGTAAAGAAATGTTTGAAGCTCTGTGTGATGTGCTCTGTAACTTTCCTGACTAGAAGTTTTTGTTCTACTTCAAGTGGTGGACCCTATGGGTATGCCATTGTGGGTGTGCATGCATTCCATGTGCCAGAGAACCCACAGTGGAATATAGGGACCACACAACTTGAAAAACTCCAGTTACAGCAAGGCTCCTATTACCCCCCACTCCCTGTCCCAATTTTTCACACGTGCTGTCTGGTTACCCTCATTTCAGTTTAACTACAGCCCTCTGGGGTGTGAACTTTTCACCTGAGTGACACAGCTAGGTTGATCGAAATTTTAAGTGTAGACTAAGCATTGGTCTGAGTGGCCAGAGAACTGTTTCCTTTTAATTAACTTCTTTTTCTTCTGGTGCATTTTAGTGGATTTAATTTGGAAGCTTTCACACTCTTCTTACAGGGATTAAAATGATCTAAAAGGAAGGCACATTGTGTACATGTTAAGAGCTCACAAATCCTGTGTCAGATGAATGGGTCCTTCAGTTATCCTGATCTTGGCACCTATTCTCTGTACTATACAAAGACAGACTGATGGAGTTTCACACGCATTTGGAAAATGGAAGACATTTCAGGTATGAAACAAATGTTTGCCAATAAACTGTGTAAAAGAAGATTGACAGGAACAGAGGGAGGTCCAGTGCAAGGGGCTGAAGTACAGTTTTACTCTGAAAAATAACTAAAAATGGCACTTCTTACTGCCCAGCCATTCTCCATAGGTGTGCGATCAAAGTCATATCTGTTTCCTTTCCTGGTAAAGTTTTTAAAGTAAGTTTTAGTACTTTTGACTCCTTTAAATACTGCAAAGCCAACATGGATATGGAAGAGTAATTTGGCCTCTATTTTGGCTTGTGCATCATCAGATTTGTTAACTGAGTTCCAGAGGCAGAATTTTTATTATTGATGTGTGAGCCAGAAAATGAACAGCTTGATTTTCAGATTCCAGGCTGAATTTGGAGGGCTGGCACGTGTAAAAAAAAAAAAAAAAAAAAATCTGTGTTCATTTGTGAGGCTGTGAGTCTGTCATGGAGATCACGGAAGTCACGAATTCCGTGACTTTCCAGGACCTCTGTGACTTCTGGCCATTGCTGGGGCAGTCTTGGGCCGCTGTGCCCCCTCCCCCAGCAGCAGCAGTGGGGGGCCCGGGCTACTGCCACCTGCCCACCCCAACACCGGTGGGGGCCCTGGCCACGTGCCACTGTGCCTCCCCCCAAGCACCCACAGAGGTCCCGGGCCACATGCTGCCTCCCGCCAGCACCCGCGGTGCCCAGCTCCCCCGGGCCACCCCCAGAGCACCTGCGGCACACCCAGGCCGCCCCCCTGTCATCACCCAAGATTTAGTCAGGGGTCTATAGTACAAGTCATGGACAGATCACAGGGCATGAATTTTTGTTTACTGCCCATGACCTGTCCGTGACTTTTACCAAAAATACCCGTGACTGAAACGTAGCCTTATTCATTTGTAATAGCTGGTCTGGAAATAATGAAAGACGCTAAACAAGGAACACCATGATTCTGTTTTTATAAATTCAGTTTTCAAAGATATTCTTGGGATAACACTTATGATCAAAGGGGCCAAAGGCCTTGTGGTGTCTATTACCACAAAGGATGCATCTGTAGGGAGTATTTTTATATGTTTCTTTTAGAGAGACTCTCAGGTGGCGAGAAAGAAGGAAATATGGAACATATTCTAAAGGAAAGACCCAGCACTGCTGAAACAGAAAAAAATCACATATTGTATTACATTTTTATTTCAGAGACCAGCCATTAAGATTTTATGACAACATAAATCATTTATCTTGAAATTTTCAGAAAAGGGGGTCTACATTTTCTGTAAAACTTGGGTTTTACAGAAAATGGGTTTTGGGATTCTTTGGAAAGAACTGAGGTGTAAAACTAATACAATGTATACTACTATTTGATCGTGCTGAGATGCCTTATCTAATGAAAATCACAAGTGAAGGATCTCTCCATCAGCAATCTTTGGTTTCTCCTAGTTTGGGAACCTTTCTCTTTCTAAAATAAGCAAAGTAATTCACAGCCCGAGTCTCACCTCTCTCTCTTTCTGTTGACTCTGAGTAGGGGAAGAAAGATGGATAATATTTTGTCCCATTCCTTTTTGTCAGCATAAGCAGTGTGGCCCTCATTCAGCAAAGTACATAAGGAGACCCTGATTCAGCAAAGTGCATAAGCACTTGCTTAAGTCTGTCCTTATTCAGCACTGCGTTATGGGCATGCTTAACTTTAAGCATGTGCATAAGTGCTTTGCTGTATTGGAATTTAAGTAGGAAAATTGTGAAGGATTTGGGGATCAAAGGTGCTATAAAATGCAAATTAATTATTACTACAACAAAAGTGCATGAAGGAAAAGCCAATTTCCTCATCTTTCTCTGTTAGTGCAAGCACACCAGTGTCAATAAAGCCTGTGCTACATCAAAAGTTCTATTCATCGTTGCAGTAATACCAGTAAACCCGGCACTTGAGTTCCAAAAATAAAGAAGACCATCAAGCTCCCATTGCTTAGCCAAGCATCCAGCAAAGCACTTCTAGAGTTTCTTCTTGACGGTTTCATAAATGTCTCCATCTCACTCGTCTTAAGAATCAGGTCTCAGTCTTGGCTCCACTGGACTTTGCTAAGAGGCCAGGCGCTATAGTGAGGCTCTCTCAGATCTCCTGTCGCCACAAAACAGTTTCCAACATGAAACCTCAGCTCTTCTCTAACCAACCTGCTAACTGCTTCAAACCTTCATGAAGCCTCTGCAGAAAACTTCTCTCCTTCACCTTGCCCTTGTGGCAATCACCTCAGTTTCCCACATAACTGAACAACAGTCATTTCTACTGAAAAGCCTCATAGCCAACTTTCTTTTCTGACAATGGGGCCCTCGTACTACCTCCTCCTTTTGTTCCTATGTCAACTCACCTCTATATTAGTGTATGTCTACACAGCAGCTGCAAGGGTGCTTCCCAGTGTGGGTAGACAGACCCAGTGTGGCCATGGCGACATGGCCGGCAGCTCAGGCTAGCCACCTGAGCACAAGCCTGCCCAATCCCTTGGGTACCTAGCTTCCGTTGGCCTAGCTCCATTGCTCGGGAAGAGGGTGTTCCTACAGCAATGGAAATACCACTGTCACTGTAATCAGCGTCTACACTCTCGAGTTATGCCAACATAGCTATGCCACTATAGTCCCTGTAGTGTAGACATGGCCGTGGCTCAAATTAGCACACTTGAGTTACTCCACCTCAGCTAGCGTAGCTTGAGTGAGAGTGACCACAGGGCAAAAACAAACAAACACTTGAGCTACACAGAGTGATTGGATTAGCAGAATGATTGGACAAGCAGCTGGAACTCAGGCTGTGGCATTCCCCACAGCATTATTGCTCTAGCGCCATTAGCACAAGTTTCAGACACCCCAAGCCCTGACAGGCACGCTAGCGATTTTTGTGTGTGGACAGGAGTTAAGATAGGTGCAAAACTTGAATTATAGCTTGCACTAACGATGCAGTTAAGACAAACCCTGTATATGCACGTAGGCAATTTCTTGTGCTAAAATCCTTTTTCTCTGATACTTTGGTACAACTGCTAAATAAAAATACTTTTTTAAAGAAGACTGTTGATCGCTACCACTGGTCACAGGTTCCCAACGGGAGGAAACCCTGGTGCTCAGAGCCCAGTCATACCTGTCGGATGACAAGAAGTTGGTACAAGCTGAGTAGCGTATGGGTCCCAGCCGAAGAGTGGCAGAATCACAAGATTCCACCCTGAGACAGGGAAAGACTTAAAGGACCAAACTCTGAGGTGGGTGCTCTCAGAGAGATCTGAAAGAGGACAGAGGTGCAGCTAGCCCTGTAACCGGGACAGATATTGTCTATGTTAAAATCCAAATCTCGAGTGAGGGGAAACCACCAGCTCATAGAGGAGGAGGAGGTGAGAAGAAATTCTGAGGCAAGATCAGGAACATCTCTCAAAGTACATCCTTAGTGGACTTACAGTTGAGAAAGCCGTCTATTTCTGAACGTAGGCATTCCTTATCACTGTGATGTGCTATTAGTTCAGTTCAGTTTGGCTGCAAGAGGCAAATTGCTTTAGCAAAGTAAAACTTGATTTACTGCCATAATCAGAAATTTCTATGGAGAGGTTTGCTTTAAAAACATATTACTGTACCTATCCACTGGGAGTCTTTTATCAACAGGAGCTCCCACCCCGTGTGTGGAATTTCAAGAATTCCAAAACTCTTCTTTTCTCATGGCTACTAGATGATCTATAAAATAATAAGAGCTGCAAATCACTTGCTAATGCTTCAGATTGCACAATTTAGTATTGTTTGGCAGAAAAAAACTGCAAAATGTGCCAGCAACACAGAAGAATGTTATCTACTACCTGGTTTATGTGTCTTTGCAAAACCACTACAACGATTAATAGTATGAGTTATCTTAGCACATACACACCCCTCAGCCCACAAATAAAGAACAAGGTGTCATAATTATTAATAGAGTAATTAAAGGGAATTCCAATAACTCACTTTTATAAAAGGACCAACAATACAGCATTTACTGTCTAAGCATATTATGTATTAGCTCCATGGCAAGCCTCCAGCTCCTTCTTCATAAAAATAAATATCAATCTTAGTAATTCCTCTCACCTGAAGGCTAACATACCGTCTTTTAAGAGGGCAGATTCTTAAAAGCTCTAAAACATACCTTGAGAAATCCCCTATTGTGCCTACAAGGAACCTGCCTTCTAGATAATCCATAGATGATCATTGTTTTCTCTGATCTTCAGATATATGACACTGTACAACTAAGATAAGAATCAATCCCAAAATGGCTACTTATTGCCAACCATGCAAGTAAACTCCGAGTACCACTTATTTGGGCCGCTCCCATGGAAAGACCTGCCAGAGGTAGACTCAGAAAACTCCACAGTGTTTCCCCATAGAGTTAATTCAGCATATTCCTCACAGGGAGGGGAGGAGATTGCAGCTGCACAGAGAGGAAGGGGCAGGGTGCACAGCTGTCAAACCTATGAAGCCCAAGGATCTCTGGTGATATTGCCAAGAGTTAACACCTCCTTTCGACTGGCAGCACAGATTGCTGCTGTTGGCTTCACCATTTATACCAGTGTCTTACCTCAGTGCTCAGGCCAGGGGGTAAGAAAGAGCAGGCCTAGGAGGAGTTAATGATACTATTTCAGTTTCTGTAGTGTAGCAGTCGGGGCCTGATCCAAAGCCTTCTGAAGAAGTCATTGGAAAGACTTGGATCAGACTATATGTAGGCTGCCTACAGGAGCTTGCTACTTCCCTTCTGTCTAGATGCCACCTTTACCCAGCTGCCAAAAATGCAGAGCCCCAGTTATTTGGTGCTCAGGTGCCATGACACGTGCAGGCTTCTAGGGGGCACAGAGCATGCTCCCTCTCTGGTCTGGGGGCTTTTCTGCCCAGCACCCCGACCAACTGTTGGGAGCTTCTGGTGTTTTGTGAGCAGAACCATTAGAACAAACCCACTACTGGGCAAGAGCAGTTATTGATCAGGGCATACAGGAGAATGAAAACACAGACACAGGGATGGAATTTAAAGTGGAAGGATGTTACGTTATTAATTTTTAACTTTAATGGAGGGGGCTAACTTCCCCTGCCCCCAATACCAAAAATGTATTTGGGTTCAATATGTTGTTAACTGACCTCTATGCCAAATATCTAATGTTCAGGGTTGGACCTCTTTAGCCTCTCCCCTAGGATTCATGCACCCCTCCCCATCCTCTGGCTCTCTTCCCTGTGAGGGAAAATGAGGGTACACATGCGGGCACCTGTCTGTGAAGACTTATGGTCTCCCCATTTTTCACCAGCCTAATAATTTCCCCCAGTTATCTCATGGGTCTCTTACTCTTATTCACCTTTGGGAGCTGGCCCCTTGGAGCCTCTCATCCACACTGGACACTGGCCGCAAGCTGTGTCAAAATTACAAACTCATTTATAAACTTACAACTTTTAAATCCTGTCTTTTCTCCCTATTTACCTAAAACTAGGCCTCCAGGATGCTGCTAAGAAGGTGGAAAAACTCACCAGGAAACTTGTCAATCTTGCCCTGAGGGAAAAATTCCTTCCGAATCCCAAAACCCGGCAAACAGTTCAACAATTCAAACTATATCTCCACACCAGAACAGGGAGCAGCAACCACAGCAGAATTGCTACTGCATACTGTGAGGGTGAAGGGGAGAGGTAAGAAAGACAATGCCCGTGAGCAGCCCCCGGCCTGTGTCCCCGCCCCCTGGGGCAAGTGGAAGGTCCACGGCTCCCCATAGTGGCCCAGCCCCCCTGGGTGGCTCTTACCACAGCTCGGCTCTGGCTTCTGGCCTGGCCAAGAGGTGGAAGCTCGGGGGGGAGGGGGAGAGGAGGAGCAGGGGGTGGGGTCCAATGGCAGGTGGGAGGTGTGGGGGGCCCAAAAGTTCTTTGTGCCCAGGGCCCCACTAAATCTTAATCCGCCTCTGGCTGCAGGGGTGCAGCTGCACTGGTGCTCTGCTGTAGTGCTTTAGTGGAGATGCTACTGCTCTGACAGGAGAGCTCAGTTGATCCATCTCTGAGAGCGGCAGTAGCTATGTTGGCAGAAGAAGCTCTCTGGTCAACATAGCGCTGTCTACACTGGGGGTTAGGTTGGTATAACTATGTTGCTCAGGGGGTGTATTTTTCACATGCTTGAGCAACGTAGTTATACCCATATAAGTCTGTAGTGTAGACCTGGCTTGAGACTTTACCCAGAGTAAGGAAATTCTCTGTAGGGGAGGAACTTAGGTGTGCCCATGTGGATCATATTTCAGGATCAAGGCCTTTATACAGAGCTTTGATTATGTTGAAGTGCTTTATAAAGGCTAACACAATGCAATAGTGGATTTTCTTTACTTAGCTCTGCTGTAGATGAATTATGTGGAGCACAATTTAATATCTAGGGCATTTGTCAAGCACATATTTTAATTATTGCAATTTATGTTATGTAGATCTCTAGCTATGTGATTGTACCTACATCTCAGGTATTTTGTCATGTAAATATAATAGGTTACAGATGCTAACAGGAAGGCCAGGTTTAAGAATCCAGCTCTGGGCATGTGTGTTCATAGATGTATACACAACTTTGCATTATTATGCTCTGCAAGTAGAATGAGATCTTCAAAATTATCACATATTTGCTCTTACCACATGTATAGCTGACATTAAGATATTTTTTCACTCCAGGCAGGCACGGACTTCCAAAATGGTTGTTGTTGACAATAATTTTACACCTCTGTTTCCCATAACACCTCTTTGATAATACTTCTAAAGCTGTATAGGACAAACAGTCTGAAAGAAAAAAATCTGCAATGTTGAGTATATACATATACTTATGTTATCAAAGACAATATCTACTACATGTGTACTTATGAACTTGAACTTGTCATCCATATTCAGTCAAAACTCCCATTGATTTCCCTGAGTAGGACTGCAGAATTAGGTCTTAGGTTTGTTCATTGAATATAAAACTACCTTGCTAACTTCTACATTTGCCTTGCATTTGTTAGGAGATGGGATTTGTATATTTCTGTTGCAGGTCAAAAATGTGCTCCCAGTTTCAATAACATGCCATGCGCAGTAATTTTATAAAAATAAACTCATCCACCTGGACTCTACATTGAAGGTGAAATGAACTGAATAGGAAAGTTTATGTACTGTACCTACCTGCTTTAATCTACTTCAGAAAAGGCAGAATATCTTTAAATGCTATTAATTTCTCATATGCACTAAACACAAATCCAACAGGAAAAATGCATTTTTGTCTTGTTTTTTAAATATGAAACCTTCTGAAATTGCAAGTGAGGAGAAGGTCATTGTTTTCTTGAGCTCTCTGCTCCCAACCAATATTATTTCATTTCCTTTGTGGCTTTCCATGAACGATGGATGCTTTCTTTTTGGAGTCACCAGCTGGGGACTTTTAAGAGGTAAGAAATATATTTCATTCCTTTTGACCACAAATATCAGACAGAGAAGGCAGCTCATTATCTTCTTCCTCTTCATTTCCATCTGGGTTGGCTAGTGCTACTTTAGAAGAAACATGCTAATGATGGCAATGAGTTTAAATAGGATTCACAATAGATTTAACACAAGGCAAAAATCAGTCACCTTTGAAAAGAAAACAGAGATTTCATTGAGGTTTTTGACAAAAATAAAAATTCAAAATTTGAAGTCCAGAGATAGAACAAATCTGTAATTTATAGATTTAATACTTTTAAATGCAGACTAGACTTAAGCAACTATGAGTAACTTGTAAACCTGAGTAGCCAGTCTGAGGATACTGCATTATTTTTGGCAAATGGCTTAGTGACTGGTAATCTTGAGATACATATTCCCTGGAAAGCAATTCTTAGCTATAAGAAAAAGCCGGTGACTCTTAACTCCAGCACTGTACTTTTGATGCGAGTCAGAAAACTATAAGAAACAAAATACTTTAGTTTTCAAAATCTTCTGACCACATTACATATGATATCTGTCATAATGGAATTTTATAAATTCAAAGCTCACAAAGAGAAGGAAGAGTTTTGATTCAATGACTCAGCTGTTTTAGTCTCCCTTTGGTGAACTTGAACTTTGGAAGACTTAGCCCTGGTCTACACTACGAGTTTAGGTCGAATTTAGCAGCTTTAGATCGATTTAACCCTGCACCCATCCACACGACGAAGCCATTTTTGTTGACTTAAAGGGCTCTTAAAATCGATTTCTGTACTTCTCTCCGACGAGGGGATTAGCGCTGAAATCGACATCGCCGGGCAAATTTGGGGTAGTATGGACGCAATTCAATGGTATTGGCCTCCGGGAGCTATCCCAGAGTACTCCATTGTGACCACTCTGGACAGCACTTTCAACTCAGATGCACTAGCCAGGTACACAGCAAAAGCCCCAGGAACTTTTAAATTTCATTTCCTGTCTGGCCAGCATGGTGAGCTCATCAGCACAGGTGACCGTGCAGTCCCAGAATCGCAAAAGAGCTCCAGCATGGACCAAACGGGAGGTACTGGATCTGATCGCTGTTTGGGGAGACGAATCCGTGCTATCAGAACTCCGTTCCAATAGACGAAATGCCAAAATATTTGAAAAAATCTCCAAGGGCATGATGGACAGAGGCTACAACAGGGACCTGCAGCAGTGCCGCAAGAAAAGGAGCTCAGGCAAGCCTACCAAAAAACCAAAGAGGCAAACGGCCACTCCGGGTCCGAGCCCCAGACATGCCGCTTCTATGATGAGCTGCATGCAGTTCTATGGGGAGGCCCTACCACTACCCCACCCCAGTCCGGGGACACCTGCAAGGGGGGAGTCTCATGCAACAGGGATGAGGATTTTGGGGACGAGGAAGATGAGGTGGAGGAGGATGAGGATAGCGCACAGCACTCAAGCGGAGAAACCGTTCTCCCCGACAGCCAGGAACTGTTTATCACCCTGGAGCCAATACCCTCCCAATCCTCCCAATGCAGGCTCCCAGACCATGAAACCGGAGAAGACACCTCTGGTGAGTGTACCTTTGTAAATATAATGCATGGTTTAAAAGCAAGCGTGTTTAATTATTAATTTGCCCTCAAGACTTGGGATGCATTCGCGGCCAGTACAGCCCCTCCTTTTAAATGGCCAATCTAAAGGGGTGCTTGGTATGGGAAAGGAGGGTGCTGCTGTTTGAAACCATTCCCACATGTTATGAAGGTTGAAGAAGCCGAAAGACTGTGGCTTACCATGGCTGCCTGCAAGCCGAATTCTGTTGCCCGGCCCTGCGTGTGTGATCTCTCATACCAAACCAGCAGGTCTTCAATATAAGAGGCAAAATGCGACCTTGTACCAAAAGCACATGTGCTATGTAATGTTACCAGCTTGGTTCACTGTGAAAGAGTCTACCCATTGTTCTCTAAAATGTGTCTTTTTAAGTACTACTCTCCCTTTTATTCCTCCCGCAGCTGCAAATGTTTCAACGCTCCCCCATCTTCTCCGTCCCAGAGGCTAGCGCGGATAAGAAGGCCAAAAAAATGCACTCACCATGAAATGTTCTCTTAGCTCATGCAGTCCTCCCTCACTGAAAGAGCCCAGCAAAATACGTGGAGGCAAACAATGTCAGAGTCCAGGAAAGCAGAAAATGAACGTGAGGACAGGAGGGATGAACGAGATGAGAGGTGGCGGGAGCAAGAAGAGAGGTGGCGGGAGGAAGATGAGAGATGGCGGCAGTGCGATGAGAGAAGGCAGGATGCAATGCTGAGGCTACTGGGGGATCAAACTGATATGCTCCGGTGTCTGGTAGAGCTGCAAGAAAGGCAGCAGGAGCACAGACCGCCCCTGCTGCCCCTGTGTAACCACCTGCCCTCCTCCCCAAGTTCCATAGCCTCCTCTCCCAGACACCCAAGAACGCGGTGGGGGGGAGGCTATGGGCACCCAGCCACTCCACCCCAGAGGATTGCCCAAGCAACAGAAGGCTGGCATTCAATAAGTTTTGAAGTGCAGTGTGGCCTTGTCCTTCCCTCCTCCCCTCATCCACCACCCCACCCGGTGCTTCCCTCCTCCCCCACCCCTCCTGGGCTACCTTGGCAGTTATCCCCCTATTTGTGTGATGAATTAATAAAGAATGCATGATTTTGAAACAATAATGACTTTATTGCCTCTGCAAGCGGTGATCGAAGGGGGGAGGGCGGTTGGCTTACAGGGAAGTAGAGTGATCCAAGGGGGCAGGTTTTCATCAAGGAGAAACAAACAGAACTGTTACACCATAGCCTAGCCAGTCATGAAACTGGTTTTCAAGCTTCTCTGATGCGCAGCGCACCCTGCTGTGCTCTTCTAATAGCCCTGGTGTCTGGCTGCACGTAATCAGGGGCCAGGTGATTTGCCTCAACCTCCCACCCCACCATAAACATCTCCCCCTTACTCTCACAGATATTGTGGAGCACACAGCAAGTGGCAATAACAATTGGAATATTGGTTTCACTGAGGTCTAACCGAGTCAGTAAACTGCACCAGCGCGCTTTTAAACGTCCAAATGCACATTCTACCACCATTCTGCACTTGCTCAGCCTATAGTTGAACAGCTCCTTACTACTGTCCAGGGTACCTGTGTATGGCTTCATGAGTCATGGCATTAAGGGGTAGGCTGGGTCCCCAAGGATAACTATAGGCATTTCAGTGTCCCCAACAGTTATTTTCTGGTCTGGGAAGTAAGTCCCTTCCTGCAGCTGTTCAAACAGACAAGAGTTCCTGAAGATGCGAGTGTCATGTACCTTTCCTGGCCATCCCATGTCAATGTCGGTGAAACGTCCCTTGTGATCCACCAGTGCTTGCAGCACCATTGAAAAGTACCCCTTGCGGTTTATGTACTGGTTGCCAAGGTGGTCCGGTCCCAAGCTAGGGATATGCGTTCCGTCTATCGCCTCACCACAGTTAGGGAATTCCATTGCAGCAAAGCCATCCACTATGAGCTGCACATTTCCCAGAGTCACTACCCTTGATAGCAGCAGCTCAGTGATTGCGTTGGCTACTTGGATCACAGCAGCCCCCACAGTAGATTTACCCACTCTAAATTGATTATCGACTGACCGGTAGCTGTCTGGTGTTGCAAGCTTCCAGGGGGCTATCGCCACTCGCTTCTCAACTGTGAGGGCTGCTCTCATCTTGGTATACTTGCACTTCAGGGCAGGGGAAAGCAAGTCACAAAGTTCCATGAAAGTGCCCTTACGCATGCGAAAGTTTCGCAGCCACTGGGAATCATCCCAGACCTGCAACACTATGCGGTCTCACCAGTCTGTGCTTGTTTCCCGGGCCCAGAATTGGCGTTCCACGGCATGAACCTGCCCCATTACCGCCAGGATGTCCAAATTGCCAGGGCCCGTGCTTTGAGAGAAGTCTGTGTCCATGTCCTCATCACTATCGTGATCGTGCTGTCATCACCTCCTCGCCTGCTTTTGCAGGTTCTGGTTCTGCACATACTGCAGGATAATGCGCGAGGTGTTTACAATGCTCACAACAGCAGCGGTGAGCTGAGCGGGCTCCATGCTTGCCGTGGTATGGTGTCAGCAGGCGAGCAGAGATGCAGCGGAAGCGGTGGATGACGACGGATGCCACGAGAATAGATATTTATACCGAATGACGAGAGGACCTGCAAGGTGGATTCATGGCACCAGGAGAGCAGAAGAGCAGAGTTGCAGCGGAAGCGGTGGATGACGACGGGATGCCACGAGAATAGATATTTATAAAGAACGACGAGAGGACCTGCGAGGTCGATTCATGGCACCAGGAGAGCAGGAGAGCAGAGTTGCAGCGGAAGTGGTGGTTGGATGACGACAGTTAGCAGTCCTACAGTAGGACTCCTACTGCACCATCTGCTGAAAGCAGTATGGCGTCTGCACGGAAAAAAGGCGCGAAACGATTGTCTGCCTTTGCTTTCATGGAGGGAGGGCGACTGACGACATGTACCCAAAACCACCTGCGACAATGTTTTTGCCCCATCAGGCATTGGGAGCTCAACCCATAATTCCAATGGGCAGCGGAGACTGCGGGAACTGTGGGATAGCTACTCACAGCGCAATGCTCCGAAAGTCGACGCTAGCCACGGTACTGTGGACGCACACCACCGACTTAATGCACTTAGTGGGGACACACACAATCGACTGTATAAAATCGCTTCCTAAAAATTGACTTCTATAAATTGGACCTAATTTTGTAGTGTAGACATACCCTTTGAGTAGATTAGGTGGACATTTTTAGGACTCTTTAGGCAGCAAAATAGTTTATCTTGGCAAGTAAGAAAGAATCTAAAGAACGTTCTGTAGAGGAGCTATCAGATGATCCATATGGGAACTGTTCATGATAATAATATTGTCCTTGAAAGTTTAATTATATTTTCTACTACCTTTCTTGCTCTGCTGTTAATCTTATTTATATGAATGGTGTCTTATATGAGGCTCAAGCTGTTGGCCTGCTTGTTTCATTCAAGTACAATGATATAATGAGGACATGTTTTATTTCAGTTTTTTTAGGTGTTGGTTCATGTTGCTGTTGAAGTTAATAGCTCCTTTTAGTTCATATTCATGTTGACTTTGGGTTAGGCTCCTCTACCTGAGCCATTCTTGGCACATCACATAGATTGATAGGCTCTTGGCATCTAAATGTTTTGGAGGAAATTCCAGAATCTGCCTGGTTTCATGTTGGGTGGATCCATTCCAACCTTTCATGCTAATTATTTGTCCTTTTTTCTTTTACAGGAAGGTGTAGTTTTTCTAGGCCTTACATGCACAGTGTTATGACTAAAGAAAACTATTTAATTGCTCCCTATAGGCTATCCAATGTTTAACAGCTAAACAATTCAGTTCAAAATGTTCTACAACTTCATGTATACTTTTTGTGTGGGCTTGTTATCTTTCCAATAACTCCCCACAGTTAGGATGCTGGCAAACATGTGGTTCAGTTGGCAGGAAGTCTGTATACTTAATATTAAAGAGTACATTTTCAAGAACAGGCTCAAAATGTGCCCCTGCAATTTTGCTCATGCAAACCTCCTCAAGCAGAAATTACACAAATAAAACAAAGAGATGCCTAAGCAGGTGAACTGCATATGCAGTTGCTGTTCTCACATTCAAATTCAGGTGTTTGAATACACAGAATAGCAGGTGAAAATTATGGGACTGGATTGAGGTATCTTTGAAAATTTGGCTCAAGCGAGTGAGTCCATCCTTTTCTTGATTGAAGCGCCAACTTGTAGTAGTTGGTGACTGGTTATTCTTCTTCCGCCATGTATCACACTGTATTTTGATTGTCTCACCTATTTCCTCTCTCTCTCCACTGTCCATTCTGAGCCTTTTTCTCTCTGTGTTCTTTTCCCCCCCGTATATTTCTAGTAGTTTTGTCTTCTATCCTTCATTTTTGTTTTTGTCCTTTACCTCGTTTTTTCATGCTAGCCCTTTCATTCCACTCTGTCCTCCTCTTGTCTCCAAGTTCCCCCACTTCAGTCTGCCATTTTTCCCCTCCCTCTCTGCTGCCACTGCTATATGTTCTCTCTCAGGCCTTATTTCACTGCTAATAAAGGTATACTTTTTACCTCAGGGTAGCTAACATGTAGGAGCTATCCTAAAATAAAAGAGACCAGGCACTTTAGCTTTACTGTGAGGTAAACTAGATGAAGTCAATTCTATATCCCCAATTCTATATCACTCAACTAGTTTACCTCATGGTAAAACTAAAGTACCTTGTCTTCACTGTGCATTTACTGCAGGATAGCTCATATCAGCGTTTCTCAAATGAGACCACTGTGGCTGACGTGGCTACCAGGACATTTTTTTGCTGCCACAACAGCCTCCAAAGCCTGGGCGGAGATTGGGGGCAAAGCAACAGCCTCTCCCTGCAGCACTCCGCTGTTGCTCCAGAATAGCTGTTACCAAGGGCAGCGAGATACGCTGCCTTGGTGTTTGTGCTGGCATCGCCAGCAGGGATTGGTGCCCTGCACTGCGCAGCCTCCCTGGGGGCTCCAGGCAACACGTCTGGATACACGTGGGGCTGGTGTGTGCAGCGCTGGAGGCAGCTATGGTGTTTGGTTGCTGGGACACTCCCTTGGCAGCTCACACACTCCCATTTGGCCAGGGCATTGGGAGCCTGGGATTCCACAGGCAGCCAGTGAGTTCCAGACCCACCTTCCCCGGGGCGGGCTCTTGCTGAAGGGCCAAGGGAGGCAGGGACAGAGAGAAGGGGTTTGTCAGAACAGCCACCAGCAAGAATTGGTGGCCAAACTCTGAGGCCACCACAAAATTTGTTGTGGGAACCCCTGGCTCATATGCATTTGTGACCCTAGATACTCCTTGTTTTCATACCCTCCACACTACTGCAATAATATTTGTGCAAAATATGCCTTGTGAGGTGCAATATGAAAGCTAATAACATGCTGGTTATTAATCTAATTTTACAATGCATATGTTAACATTATATGTAACGTTAAGAATTCCGTCTGCATGATGTTACTAGAACATGTTTAAGACCAGACAGCCTAGCCTAGGTAAAAGGTGATAAACTGGTCTGTCCTAGACAAAGGAATGTGAGTTTACCTTAATTTACATATTAGCAATAAACAAAGCCATTGAGCTAAACCAGCAGGGTTTAACCCAGTGGTTCTCAAACTTTTGTACTGGTGACCCCTTTCACATAGCAAGTCTCTGAGTGCGACCCCCCTTAAAAATTAAAAACACTTTTAAATATATTTAACACCATTATAAATGCTGGAGGCAAAGCTGGGTTTGGGGTGGAGGCTGACAGCTTGCTACCCCCCATGTAATAACCTCATGACCCCCTGAAGGGTCCCAACCCCCAGTTTGAGAACCCCTGGTTTAACCTGATCCTGAACTCAAGAAACAGAGAATGAACACAGCTTGTGCACCCCAGAGAGACACAGGAGACTGAATCCCCAGTATGACAAAGGCATCTTTTGGGGGGATATAAGGAAGAGAGTGAGAGACTCCATCTTGATCCTTCACCTTAGGAGACAATGAAACTAACGATTTGATCTCTGTGATGGATCCTGGCCAGTAAAAGGCTGGAAAGGAGACTGGGGGTGAGAGAAACCATCGTGAATAAAGATTATCTTGCTAGATTAAGTTTTAGTCTTCTAGATGTGTGTTTTCACTTTTATTTGCTTGTAACCATTTCTACCTTTCCCCCTTGTACTTGGTGTTACTTAATACAAGCTCTTTTGTTAATAAACGTGTTTTGCTTTCATTCTCAATCAGTACTGGGTAAGTTCAGTAAAGTGTGTGCTTCCAGAAAGCTAACAGGCTGGACTGTTTTACTATCTCTGTAAAGGCAGCAAACCCAAGGCTTTCTCTGTGAGGATCCACTGAGAGGAACTGGTTCCTGCAGTAGGACAATTCTGGGGCAAATTTGGGGCTGGAAGGGTCCTAAGGTCGGCCTGCAAGGAGTAACCAAGTTGGAAAAAGCCCAGGTGAAGCTTGTGGGCTGCTGGCAGACTGATGGGGTCAAAGCGCTGGACCAAAGCTGCACAGCCACAAGGCACCCAGGGTTACAAGGCAAATGGTGACCGAACCCCTCACTGGCCTGTGTGAACCCCCAAATGTCACAGCGTTAGCTATCCTGAGGTAAAAAAACACACTTTTTTAAGGAATGAAAACAAGGCTTCTCTTTCCCTGAATCACTAGTGCTACAGGGCTCTTTGCAATATGTCTCTTGTCACAAACACTATGGGGATCACCCTCATCTAGCATTACTCAAGGGAGGGGAAGAATAAGCACAGCTTAAAGGAGGTTTGGAATATGAGAAGTATTCCTAGGGGAGATGAGATAGTGGGCAAAGTGCAGGTGAGTCAGTCAAAGATACATAATAAATGCAATTTATCATGTTACCACATCTGTGATGGGTAGGTGTGTGTATAAATAAATATGTTCACTTGTCATTCAAAGGGAACATTTAATAAAGTAAAATACAGTCTAAAATATTTCTGCCTCATCTGACCTGTATATTATATTATACTTGAAAAATTCATTTCTATGTCCATGTTATTTAACAAGAAAAATAAATCAACTTTCCTTCAATAATGGAAAGCAGAGAATAACGCACTCTTCAAATGAGAGAGATTAATTCAAGATTGTGCAACCTTATGATATTTCTGGCAACAATGGTTTAAACACAGTAAGTAGGCTGTATTCTGAAAACAGGATCTGTTTTCCAGCTAACGAGCATTACTTCAAAAAGAGTTTTTCTTTGAGGACCCAGTTCAGCAAGGAATTTAAACAAGTGCTTAACTTTAAGCATATGAGTGAATAGTCCTATGAACTCAATGGGACTAAAGTGTGTACATAAAGCTAAGCACATGTGTAAGAGCTTTCCTGAACAGAGTTGAATTTAAGCATGCACTAAGGTTTGAAGGTAAGCACATACTATTTTTTTTCCCTGGAATGCCTTAATGCTTAAATTAGATATGTGCTTGCATAGCTTGCTGAACCGGTACTTAAATGTTTGAAATGAATTGCTTGTGAAAGGTGGCTGATCGATGGAGCTGGAGGCGGAAGTCTTCCATCCACAGAACACAGACAATATAGAAAGTAGCAGTATAATCATCCCCACACTGCCAGTTCACCTCATCCTTCTCTGAAGGGACCCTCTCAAGAGAGAGAAGACAGTTAATTCTCCAGGCCCCACTGCTGAGATTGCCAACTAGGTGCCAATAGTGTTGGGCGGTGGGTTTTGTGAAGCGGACATTTAGTTGAGTGGAACTGAGGAATATGGGGCCTTAAAAAGGGGGTTTAATACAGCAGGAAAATATCAGCTCTGACCTCAGTTATTTAACGAATTAGAAAGTCTTGTTTCCGGAGGAAGGACTCTTTCAGCTTGTAATTAGCTCTAGTCAGAAATGTTTTGGCATGCAAATTACATCTAGCCGCTGTAGCCATAAATCGTTCAGGATTTAATTAGTAGCAATTCTTCTGATTTCTTAAAGCTTCTCACATTTCAGCCTGTACTCTCTTTTCCTTGCACACAAAACCTGCAATTCAATGGACTGGCCAGAGCTCGCTGTAGCAGCAATTTTAGCCAAGCCTGTGAAACAATGTTCTGTCACTCCTTACTAATTGCTGTCCAGTACTATCCCACTGCCATGCACAGAGCCGGCCTAGCAATTATAGGGAGGGTTAATGAGATTTTTTTTGGGATGCACCTCAAACATAGACCCATTTTACTTAGATTGTAAGCTTTTTGGAGGCAGGGACAGTCTTTTTTTTGGTCTGTGTTTGTACAGCCCCTAGCACAATAGGATCCTGGTTCATGACCTGGGGTGCTAAGTGCTACGATAATACAAATAATAATTAATACATGTGTGTATGGGGAGAGGAGGTTGTTGCCAACTTCCTACTGCAGAAATAGAGCCCAGCTGCTTGTTCCTTTCATCCCTGATCATTGGTTTTCATGACTTTATGTTTTCAAGGCTGTCTCCTCAATAAAAAGAGCTAGTCAGGACTTGCATTTTAAATAGTGTGAAATCTCTGCTTTCCGTTTATCAAACCAGGATGGCTCATGCTTTGCAGAGCCCAAAGGTCACTCTGGGGATAGGAATTGACTGGGGGAAACAATGCAATTCAGGAGCACATTAATGCTGGAAATTCCAAAAGAAGGACAATAACATGGCAATTTATGCAGGAGCATATTACATGGGGCCCAGCTTGTGCATCAGAAGACACTCAGTTATGTTGCTAACTGTAGCAAATACATAGAATACATTGTGTTCATGAAACATATTCCTGATACCTTTCAGTTTCAGATCCAAGTAGGTGAGTAAACAAAGCACTAAATCTCTTTGCAGAGAAACAGTTTATGTGCTTGTGCAGACAGCATCAGCCTCCAACAGGATTAGCTCACGTTTTGGTCCTATGTTTAACTGGACCCGAGTTCAGAATCCAGCCCTTACGGATTTAGCAACATTTTTATCTATCGGACACACAGAAATTTACCAGCACAAGTGTGCAGGACAGATGTGGAGTTCCTCATTCTTTGTGGGATGATAACAGAGTACTGATAAACTAGAATTTGTTTGCTGCAAACTTCTTAAATGCTTATCACTGCAATTTGCAGAATTCAGCTCCATATGTATATAGATTAGTTTAAAATAAAATAAGACGTCCCTTTAACCACAGTACCCAGAATACATTTTCAAATAGTTCAGAAATCTAAGCTTCCATTTAAAAAAACCCAAACCAACCTAAGTTGTTAACCTTTGTGGTTGTAAGGATATGGACATTACCTGATACAACTATGTCTGCCTGAGTCTGCAGACAACTTGAAACAATCGCTTTGAGGGATGCAATCTGCCCATTCAACTCAACAGGATGTCAACTCTGAAGCCTAATGAAATGTTTTAAATATTATAATTGTTAACTATTTTACTGCTAATTATTTCAGCAGAAACTTCTCCACAGTGGTTGGATGTAGCAGCAGGCATTTGGACAAGCTGCAGTGGGAGAGGCTATGACTGCTGGGGTGAGAAGGGAAAAATTCAATACATTCCCCTTCTCTGCAACTTCCAAAAGTAAAGTCAACTCCAGTAGCCAAAAGAGGAAGGGAAAAAGAAGATGTATCCCCTCCCCATATCAAAAGCCTCTCCTGCCTTTTGGTGGCAAATTCACATCTAATGTACTGCATGAGCCACACAAAACAGCATAGGCAATAGGAAGCTATTTTCATATTTCTGATCTCATACATCTCAGAGAGTGCTGCAATTCAAATGCAAAATCCAGCACTCTGAGACATGCTGCAGATTTGTGCCAGTCCCAAAGCCTAACCTTCATCAGGTGTCTACAGCAAAATCAGCATCAAGATTGAGTCCACCTGCTGGAGACAGCAAACAACGGTGCTGATGCAGCAAGCAAGTTCTTTTCCTATCTCTGTCTGCTGCTAGGAGGAGGCAAAAAACAAAGACACCTAGGCTAGTACAGGAGACCACTCCTTTAAATTTGTAGTCACTGGAAGAAGTAGTTGTAACCCCACAAAATCTCAAGCTGGTCTTCTCCTAGTGAAAGCCTTTATACATTAATGAAACACATTACTGCACAGCTAGCATCCATATAGTTGAGTTTGTAACCTGGGTTTACAGCAAGAGCAGTTAACCGGTGCTCTCACCTCAAAAAGTGCAAATCCTGACTTTATAATTAAATTCAAAGGGAGAACAGAGCAAAGAGGACGTGTCTGGAAAATAAACAGGTAGGAGTGTGGATTGGACTTCCTCCTCTCAGTAGTTCTGCTTGGATTGCAATGACAGTATTTTTTTAAGGGAAACATATTGAAATACATGTATAACCAACTGAAAACAAGAAACAATATCTTTTAGAATGAGGGATGTGCAAACTGAACCACATAAAAGGGAAACTGGCCCCCAATTTTTGCCCATCTCTCAAACTGTTTTTGAGGTTCAAAAAGTTTGGTTAATAACTCCTCATCTCTTTCCCTCTCCAACTCCCAGCACTGAGAAGGGTGGAAGGGGATTCCAAATGGCTGCTGCTCTCTTCCTGCCTTTAAATAACACTACCAATCTCCCGCCGGTACTGTGGATCTCTCTCTTCTCACAACTTTCTTAATTTCTTTCCCTTTTTACAGCTTTCCCATGAAACAATCTGATTGTGGGCATGCAGCAGTTCCTGGCAGTCTCTATACTATGCCCTGAGCATTAAGTATTTTTTCCAGTTTGTTCATGGTGAGAAGTGCTCCAAGAGTGCTCCATGTCTATGTGTATGCAAATAATTAGTTAATACATAAATTACTAGTAGATGATATTCAAAAATAGGTAGCATGGTCCCTGGGTTTTGTAGGAGCAATAAGACTTGTGTACTGTAAATTGCTTCCCTTTACATAGCTCTGTACGTCAGCTCTTGACAAGAAGTGCTTTTGAATTTACAGCAAAATGGTTGAAGGTTTCCTTTATTACATTGAATTAGGGTAATCAGATGTCCCGATTTTATAGGGACAGTTCTGATTTTTGGGTCTTTTTCTTATATAGGCTCCTATTTACCCCCCACTCCCGTCCTGATTTTTCACATTTGCTGTCTGGTCACCCTACAGTGAATGATCCCTGAATTGCTGGTATTTAAATGTCTAGCAATTTCCTAGATTCTGGTTGCATTAAACTGTTCATGATTTTTGGAAATTAAAAGTGTATAATTAATAATGGGTATAATTACAACAGTGTATGTGTATTCCTTGAGCTGCCTGCAGTGATTTGTACTTTTACTTCTTTAGGGGGTGTTCTCCTCTCAGTGCACAGAGGGCTACATGTGGAAATCCCTCACACCAAGAGGACAACATACCCCTTACTATGTAAGCCACAAGCTTTTTGATGATTATTAATGAATAAACGATTTAGGGCCAAGTTCTTCCCTTAGCAACATGCACACAACTCCCACTTACCTCAGTGGGAATTGAGCACACATATCCAAGGTCATAATTAGGTTGTTGGTGCTTCAGGAATTGTATGTGTATGATCAATAAGGGAGAATAGATGTAATCTGTGTAAAAGTACATTTTAGTATCTTACCTTGAACATTTCAGCTAGGGGCTATCTATTATGCACCAACCCTTCTTTCAAGTACTTTCATGTGTTAATAAGAGTAATTTATGAATTTAGGAGTGTTTGTTGACCTGAAGCTTCCTTGCACTCTCTATGGTAACCTATGTTTTGGCACAATGCTTTATTTTCCTTTGGCTAATAAATTTTCTCTATTACATCTTGTTCCCATTCACATGTTACTAGGAATTAAAAAAAAAGAAAAGAACAGAACATGTTAGAAAAGACAATTCTGTATACAGAAAGAAACTGCTACAAACTTCTGGATTGGCTGAGCCCAGTTAGAGTATCTTAAAAATATCTGGCACCATGAATTTTTAAGCAAAATTGTGCCTCACTAAATTGAGCTCAACAAGTTCTCATTTCTATTATGATGCTTTTGATAATCTTAGTGCAAAAAGGAAGTAACTTTCAATATATATTTGCCATACAATGTAGAAACATGTTAAAGATAATTAAAATGCATTTGCACAGATATTTCTTTTCTATCTGGATAATGATGTCACCATAGTATATTACCTCCTCACAGTCACAAATGGATTGTCTTGTCAGAACACCCCTATAATACAGGGAAGAATTAGCTTAATTTTACAGGTGGGGAACTGAGGAACAGGTTAGATTAAGTGATTTGCCCAAGGTCACACACAATAGCTGAGGCAGGGACTGAACACACATCTCCCATATTCCAGTGTCCTACCCCACTAGACCATCCTTCCTCCCCATTGTTATGTGTATCATATATAGCAGCACCTACTTCTATGTTCCTTGTACCCCCAAAGCTCCTGTTGAAATCAATGGAAATTTTGGGTTGCAAGGAATGCAGGATTGGGCCCACAAGTTCTAAGTATTTGTCTTCTTATATAGCTTTTGACTTGTCATTTTTTCTAAAAAAAATTAAAAAAAATAAAGGCCTGATATTGCTCCACCCAAGATCCAGGACAGGACTCTTATTTCAATGGGAGCAGGTCTGAAATTAGTAGCTGACTGTGTTGTAAACATAGCTGTAACCATGTTAGCCAGTGTCCCTGTGTTCTCTTGAGGCTGTAGGCAGAGTGGGAGAACAGCACCAAAGGCACAACATTTTCCCTTTCAGCTTTTTAGGGTGTTCACTTACAAGACCCTTTGATCAGTTTTGATTTTAATTCTGTTCATTCATCCACTCTTACTCCCCACCCCTTCACAAAATAGGATTTAACTTTCTTCCATCAATTCAGATGCTTTGATATGTATGCAGACACAAGCGATATAATCACGTGTACATCTGTAGATATAGACATTCACACACACTTCTAAATCAAAATATCTGTCTAGGTTTTATACCATGCATCTCACCATGGTCCCTGGGTACCTAAGTTAAATACTGTCGTCAATATGGAGTTTGAATAGTCCTGCTTGAAATGAAAATCTTTGATTTTTTCTGAATACAATGTTCAAATATTTCTGGAGTTTGTGCCCTTTCCTCCAGTGATTAATTTGTGCCAGGGCTGAGCCCTGGCACCTCGAGGCTTGGCCGTTCATAGCCCCGGCACCTCTGGGCTTGCTGCATCAGTTATGAATATAAAAAAAAAATTGCTTGAGCCCAGGCACCTCTTTCATTACAAATTAAGCCCTGCTTTCCTCCCTCAGATCTGAACTGACTCTACTCTTGGAACACATGAAGGGTAGGATTTTCAAAAGCACTCAGTGCTAGCTTAACTCTGCTCCTGTTGAAGTCAGTGGGACCATGACCTTCAAGAGGTAGAGTTAGGCTAATGCTTCTGGTGTCCCACTGAAGATGTATGGGGTATAAACACTCAGGCTTCAAGGCATAAGCCCAACATCTGATTAATGGAAGCTAGGAAGAAATTTTTCCTGTGGGCAGGTTATTCCATAATGCCCTTCTGCAGGGTTTCTTGCACCTTCCTTTGAAGCAGTTGGTGCTGGCCCATGTTGGAGACAGAATACTGGACTAGAAGGACCACTGGTCTGACCTATGGCAATTCCTACGTTCCCTTGTTAAAGGCATAGGAAGCTAAACTGCACTGGTAAGCATGACTTTGAGCATTCCCATCAACTCAGCTGGGGCCAAATCCTCAGAGGCCCTGACCCCCTGCCACTCCTGCTCAAGTAGTGCCTTTGGAGTTGGCCCTCAGAGGGGCTCATTCCAAGAAGCAGAAGTGGCAGTGCAGAATCGATAAAGGGGCTCAGCAACTCAAAGAATCAGGGCAATAATATCTCAAACTTTGGAACAAGAACAGCTTTAGATCTCATTTTCATCCTTCGGGGCTGGGGAAACTAAACAATAATAGAACATTCAGCATGGCCTAGAGCAGTGTTTCCCAAACGTGGGACGCCACTTGTGTAGGGAAAGCCCCTGGCAGGCCGGGCCGGTTTGTTTACCTGCCCCGTCCGCAGGTCCGGCCGATCGTGGCTCCCATTGGCCGCGGTTCGCTGCTCCAGGCCAGTGGGGGCTGCTGGAAGTGGCGCGGGCCAAGGGATGTGCTGGCCGCCACTTCCTGCAGCTCCCATTGGCCAGGAGCAGCAAACCGCGGCCAGTGGGAGCCACGATCGGCCGGACCTGCGGATGCAGCAGGTAAACAAACCGGCCTGGCCTGCCAGGGACTTTCCCTACACAAGCGGCATCCCAAGTTTGGGAAACACTGGCCTAGAGGATTCTTAGCTTGTATTTATGTATGAGAGAGTATGCTTTTTGCATCTATTTTTAATTCTTAAAGTGTTATGTATTTTATCTGGGCCCTATTTGAATCAAACCTCTGAAAATCAGTCAATCGGCTTTACAAGTTTAGGGAGAATTTAGAATAGTTCTATAATAGTGTCAGTTCTAAGCTGCTTCTTGTAATGAGTTACTTATCAACTCTATTCAATGGGATGCAAGGTCACCAAAACCTAGAAAAGATTCTAATTAATTCAGTACCCAACACCACTGGCAGTTTGACCCAGTACTGAACGACTGAATGGTGATGAAATCCTGGCTCCATTGGAATCAACTGGAGTTTTGCCATTGACTTCGGTGGGGGCAGCATTTCACCTCAGGTAATTTCTTCCCTGATGTAAACTAAAAAGTTCTCATGTCTGCACTATGAGGCAAAGAAAGAAATTGTAGGATTCAAAGGTCTTAGGGCTGATCTGCACACAAAGTCGCACAGAGATAACAACAGGTGTGAATTAAAACTAATTTAATTATTGTGATGTAAGTCAGTGTGCAGGTACTCTTATTTTCTAATAAAAATAGCAAAAATTAATTGAGCCAAAATCATTTTGTTATTGAGTTTAGCTAAACTGACTGTAGCCTTTTTTGTTCTGCCATTAGCGTAGCCACACACAGAGGTGCACTTACACAACAAAATCAGTTTTAGGAAATCAGTTTCATTACATTGGTGCAAGTTTGCATGTAGACCAGGGGTTCCCAGACTTTTTGCTGGCATGGCACTATTTTAATGAATTATTTCCTCCCAGAATCCCAGACAGCATGGAGGATGCCATTTTGAAGAGCAAAATGGCATCCTCCACACAACATGACCTCGCATGCACTGCTGATTTGTAGTACCACCAGAGGATCTGAACCATTTGCATAAAAATAATCATAAGCTTTTATCTGCTTTATTGGTATTGATCTTTTTACTGAGTTTTCGTATAAGCACTGAATATAATTTTCAGCTAATACACTTTTTAATAGTACATATAAAGCTAAATAGAAATATTGGCTTGCAGACAAATGGTTTTGTAGAATAATTATTGATCCCCTCTTAATGTTGTAAGTATTTCTCACTAGTGGATGAAATATACCTCTGTGCAGAGGGCCACCACAAATTCTATGCATCAGTTAAATCCCACTGAACCCCTCAATACAGGGCTTCAGTGGGACTTGACCGGTGCACAGATCTTGTGCTAGTCCTCAGAGTGAAATTCTCTCCAAACATCTTGAATGTCACCCACTGAATATCTTTCATTTATTCAATGGTTTGTACTAGCCTTAAGCACTCACATATCTACAGTTTAAGGTTATCTAACTTAAAGGCAGCTGCAATAATATACTTTAAATGGTCTATTTCCTGCCATGCATCAGCTGAGTTGATGAGTTTGTTATTGACCGGTTATTATTTATTATTTACAGTAGAACCCACTGCTTGCCTTCTTTCTATACATTTGAAAAGGGTATAGTCCCTGCCTGAAGGAATTTCACAGTCTAAGGACAAATACTATTATTTATTTGTATTACAGTAGCATCTATAGACCCCTATTATGGACCCAGACTCAGTTTTGCTAGGAGCTATACAAACACTGAACAAAGAGACAGACCATGCCCAAAAGACATTACAATCCAAGTATAAGACAAGAGCCAACAGTGAGTACAGACAGACAGGGAGCACAGGGCAAAGATAAGACAAGCATTATAAGCAGCTGTCACAGCACATTGGCTGCCTAACCATTGTCAGAAGCAGACAGAGTTTAGGGGGAAAGGGAAAGCAAAGAGGGATATTTACTACAAGTTAATTAGATTCACTCACAACAGACATCAGGAGTAGAACTTTTAAAACTATTGCTGGACCATTTTCTAGACTGCAAGTGTTATATCTCAGCTACACTTCTGATGTAATTTTTGTTCTTCAGCCTGGACACTTTGTGTTTTTTAAAAATACTAGTTCTCATTAACAGCTGATCAGATGCTATTCCAAAGAACAGTGGATCTTGCATATCAACTTTTCTATCTGTTTTCTACATTTCCACATTTCTTTTAAGAAGGCTGTATAAACACACTAAAACTTACCAAATTGAGGGGCATGGCCCACTTCTGTAGAGCAGATGTCCTTCTCATGTGCTGATCTGCCATATGTGGCAGAATAGATGTTAAGAAACTTTGACTCTTTACAGTGGAGTTTCAGTTCTTCGTTTTCACACGCTGATTTGGTTTTATGTTCAGCTAAAATAGAAACCAATAACAATGCTATATTACGAGGTGGACTGTTAATGGTTAATTAATGAAATGTGGCATACCTACAAGGAGGAACTCAACCAATCAGCAAAGGGGAAAGTTAACTCCTCCAAGATTGTTCCCTCATTTTAAATTAATTAAAAAAATAATTTTCCCATTCTTCTCTCCCACTGGCTCATCCTCTATGGCCTGCTTTATAAAAATACTCATTACAATAAATATAATCTCTCTTTGCTTCTCCAAAGGACATGGCCACATTCTCCACTGCTTCGTTGCTGAGTGGCTCAGCCCACACATTAATAATATAGATGGTCTGCATCACTTGGTGCCACAGCATACAGCTGAAGTGAGCGCCAAAGAATTCTAGGCACTGTGGTATAAGAATGGTTCGATTTCAAATGTTGGTCTCAGCCACAGCCATTTAACTCCAGTGAAGGCAATGGGTTTGCACAGGTCTGACTGAGAGAGGAGGTTAGCCCATTCTGTTAAACATCTTTCAAAATGGGTCATGAAAACAGGAAAAGGGGGTTACACAGCTGAAAAGGGGCAAAGGGAAACCTTATTGTTATCAGGGATGTTGATGTGAAGTACTAAGATCAGACTGGAGAGAGGAAAACTTCATATCTATTCATAAAACAAACTTAATTGTTTCTTCTGAAATACAAGAGACATAGCTTTGATTTCCTTGGGAATAATCCAGGTCCCACACAAGAGCAGACAGAAAGTAGTCACTTTTAAACATTCTTTGTATTGACTCGCTGATTATTAGTTGTTTAGAAGTGCAAATGGTGCTGCACAACAGGAAAGTTGTGTGAAGCAAACAAAAAATGTTCTGATCTGGGGGGCTAACAGCCTAAAACTATGTTCTGGGTTTGTACAGCACCTAGCACAATGGGATCCTGGTCCATGACTGAGGTTCCTAGAGGCTACCGCAATACAAATAATAAAGAAACCAGAAGCTGTTATACTACAGGACAAGCCAAGCCAGTTGCCTAGGATAAGAATATAATGAAGACTTTTGTAGCTATACCATACTAATAAAGAAAAAATAGCATTTCTAGTGAGACTAAAAACTACATGAAGCTGAAATCTAAGAATTTGGAAGAGTACTTAAGCACATGCTTGAAGACAATGGGTACATCTAAACAGGGATAAAAGACTCCTGGCACGGCTGCGGTTGGCCCAGGTCAGCTGACTTGGGCTGCGAGGCTAAAAAGTGCTGTGTAGACATACGGATTCAGGCTCGAGCTGGAGTCCGAAGTCTAGGACCTTCCACCCTTGCAGTGTCCCAGAGCTTGGGTTCCAGTCTCAGCCCGAACAGCTACACAGCAATTTTTCAGCCCCGGTGCCTGAGTCAGCTGACCTGGACAGGTTATTTATCCCTGTCTAGACCCAGGGGCTTGACGTTATGCATATGCACAAGAGCTTTCCTGAATATAGGGATGTTTTCCAAAATCAGGCCTAACTAAGAATGTTACTATCATACTAAAACAACAAGGAGTCTGGTGGCACCTTAAAGACTAACAGATTTATTTGGGCATAAGCTTTCGTGAGGTTTTTACTCACGAAAGCTTATGCCCAAATA
Source organism: Terrapene triunguis (assembly GCF_002925995.2). Taxonomy (NCBI): domain Eukaryota; kingdom Metazoa; phylum Chordata; order Testudines; family Emydidae; genus Terrapene; species Terrapene triunguis. The sequence goes on from NW_020664381.1 coordinate 8,720,567, forward strand.
AATCTGTTAGTCTTTAGGTGCCACCAGACTCCTTGTTGTTTTTGTAGATACAGACTAACACGGCTACCCCCTGATACTTTACCATCATACTGAGTAATATAAATCTTACGTTGAGATAGATTAGATTGTTCGCACTCACCTTGAAACCTATTACTTAAAGCAATTCTGCAGACAGGAAACTCCATTAAATATACTTTTAGGTAGCTTTTGTAAAAGTGAAATCACAAAGTCAATCATATATAGGAAATATCTGCGCTACAGTAGATGAAAAATATCAAGTGACTTTAAAAAAACAAAGATCCCAATCCACTGAGATCCATAAAATGAAAACGCTTTTTAATGACATAGACCTAAATATAATATCTGGGATACATACAAATATAACAGATAGAAATCCTAGAAAGTAAGTATGCAGGCACATGTTTATTTTTCTGAAGACAGGTTCACCTATTAACATCAGTGATGGGAGTCAATGTGTTGGTGCTATTTCAAAGTTAGTGATTCCTTATCTGAGCTTCCTGTCCTTGACATTGAGGTCCTACACAATTCAGTCTCTACTCACCTATTTGTATCTTGTGTCACCCCCTCCCTCCCCTCTCCTGTTCCTTATTGCCAGTCTTGATGCTCTGTTTCCTTGCTCCTTCCACAATCCCCCTTGTGCTTCGATGATGCTCCCCCTATACATGGAATATCTTCTCTGCGTGGCAAAGTCACTACCCTCTGAAAATGCAAATGCCTTCTTGAAGACCCATTTCCACTATACAAAAAAATTGCTAGCAAATAATGGCTAGGTGCTGGGGAGTTGGAATTCACTCTTATAATTAATAAGATAAAACTTTAAAAAAACTCTTGATTGTTGTTTCCCTGTTCTCCACCCTTCCTATTTTTCTCTTGTGTTTGTACAATGAGTGCCCATTGAGGCAACGACTGTCCCTTTACAGTTGTTGTAAGAACCTACCGGCATTTGAGGTTCTACTGAAATATAAATAGTTTATCATGTATATTTATTCTTATGTGTCCACTGAAAACAAATCTCTGTTATGCACAAAAACTGGCTATGGCTGAACTTCAAAAGATTCTGAGGTTTTGTTCCAGCTATCTAGGCATTTTTTCCCACACTCATCACCATGGTATCTAGCCTTTTGACATTTGTATGCTTTTAATCCAAACCACTTTTGTGAAAAATGTCATAATATTCCTCTCTAAAGTATGAGCTTTTCCAGCTTTTTTTTTTTTTAAACTCTATGTCTTAGATTCTGACAAACTGTACTAGCAGTTATATTGGTAGCAAGCATGTGAATATTGCAGACAAGATGGAAAGCTAAGATAAAGTAGAAATACAATCTGCTATTAATCTTAAAATCTGAAAACTTCATGTAGATTTATGCAAAGCTTTCTGCACTGGCATTATAACCAAAACAAATGAAACACAAAAATGAACTCGCCTGTTGTAGAAATTACTTACTAGGTTTGCATTTAAAGGAGACAAGGAGGTATTTAGTGGTTCCTGGACATAGATCAGGTCCAAAAACCCGACTATTGACAAGGAGTTGGCAGGCTCTCTGGTTCTGGCATTCATCCAGTACTTTCTAGAACAACGGGCAAAAAGGATAGTCTTGAAAACAAGATATGAAGCTATACAGCAACTAAAACTCTTAGCTGTATTTTGCTCTATACATGAAAGAAATTATTCAGCGGCACTGGGTTTTGTCATAGATGCATTAAAAAAAAAAAAAGATATATGACAGGAATAAGACCATGTCTGTGCTGGGCTTTGATTGGTGGCTGAAAATCCTGGGTGAGTTCATTTGAAACACAGTTCAAACTAAGGACTTGATGCAGCAAGGTACTTAAGCACATGATGAACTTTAAGCACATGAGTAGACTCAGTAGGGACTACTCGTGTCCTTAGAGTTAGGCACATGTTGAAATACCTTCCTCAATCAGGGCCTAAATCCATTTCAGACATGATTTGGTTAGCCAGTATAGATGTGACCAAGCTACTTTAAAACTATTTTTAAAAAACTCAGACCTTTATCTACATCAATTTGTTTTTCTAATAATATCCCGCTATTCCTATTGTGCTGCTCCAGCAAGTAATCAGTAATTGTAAGGGTGAGAGGAGTAGAGTAGAAAGGCTTACAATGTTATAACCATGTTGTCAACTAGACCTGCTCTGAGCAGGGTGAAAGAACATGGTGGTTGGCAGGCCAGAAGCTGTTTACAGTAGCACTTACACTTTGCTACTGCTGCTGGAGCTGGAGCTGTATCAGTGGTAGCGATGGTGGGAAATCTTAAGGAAAAAAGGATAGTGTAAACACTGCCAAAGATGGTTTTGAATCCAGTTTTAATACAATTCTGCCACGCCGAATCATGTCTGAAAACAGTTTGGGTTTAAGTTTGGGTGTAACTGTGTTTAAACCAAGTTTAATAGGTAGTTTGTTTAAAACAAACAAAAGGAAGTATTTCTTCACACAACGCACAGTCAACATGTGGAACTCTTTGCCAGAGGATGTTGTGAAGGCTAAGACTATAACAGGGTTCAAAAAAGAACTAGATAAATTCATTGAGGATAGGTTCATTAATGGCTGTTAGCCAGAATGGGCAGGGATGGTATCCCTAGCCTCTGTTTGCCAGAAGTTGGGAGTGTGCGACAGGGGATGGATCACTTGGTTATTACCTGTTCTGTTCATTCCCTCTGGGGCACCTGGCATTGGCCACTGTCAGAAGACAGGATACTGGGCTAGATGGACCTTTGGTTTGACCTAGTATGGCCGTTTTTATGTTCTTAAAACTCAGTTTTCAAAACATGGTAAAAAACCCAATGTAGACAGGGATTTTTAAACATTATTTCTGAGTCATCTGTATTATCGCCATGCTTTCTTATGCTTAATAACACAGCAAATTGTGATATTTGGTATATTCTCTTTAGGTCATCAATCTTAATCCACTCCAAGACAGTAGTGACTGAAAAGCATTATTCTCTGATAGCTGTAGGTGCCAATGTAAAAATGTGTTGGCCATTACTGTCCAGCTTCTAGTCAGAAGGAGCTAAATTCATCCCTGGCATAGCTCTACCAACTTCAATGGATTTACACCAGGAATGAATTTAAACCAGGTGTTCAAATCACAACAATTGCACTAATTGACACTCTTGTTTCCACTTTCAGAAAAGATGCCAATAGCTGAACTATCATCATCCTTGGACACAATCCCTCCAGAACAGAAATGATGCACATTGGCAGCATATCACAATGATCCTATAAAGTTCTGGCCCCTTTTGTTCCTTTTTGTGGCGAAAAAGGACTTAAATCCAACACTTTTCATGAGCATTACATTGCTATTAAATTGTTTAAAAGGGAAGAAAAAGGACTGAGAACTTAGTTTGGTCACTCAATTTTTCTTTTAAAATGTTTCAAGTCAAATGGCACACCTTCATTGGAATTGTTCAGGAAAGAATCAGTTAAACAAAATCAGAAGAAATTTAGCTCTTGAACAAGAGGGCATAACTGACTCCCATTAAGTTCAATGAACATTGCATCTGTTTACACCTGAGCTGAACCATCATCTGTAAATCTCTTTATAGTGGTATCTCTTTATACAAAGAGTGCTCACATTTTGCACTGACTCAGCTGTGCAAAAACATCCAGCTCCTTATATTATCATAATTAGATAGCATTATTAGTAAGGTTATTAACCTATTGGGACAGATCTAACTTTGCCTTTATCCTTTCACTAGGAGGCTACTGTATAAAATGCCAGCTATTCTTTCTCCTTTCTGTAAGATAATATTATGCTTGATTATGCAGATCTCAGACTGTGTTCCACAGAGAGGGACAGAATGAGATCATCAGCGTTCTTTTCCAAGAATTCCGTTTACAGTATGTGTCTTTTCTATTTGACAGAGTCAGAGCTTTCTGGGATGCAAAGCCAGACACTTAACTTTCATATCTGTAGTTCTGAACAGTGAAAAAGGAAAATATCTGTAAAAATTTATATTATTTTACAATGCAGTTGTCAGCTGAGATGTGTAGTGTACTCAAGAAAAATTGTTCATGGAAACCTCCCAGAGACCCTCAGGACTCAAGAACTCAAATTAATCATGGGTGTCACTCTACTGAAGTCAATGAAATGACACCAAGGATGCATTTGGCCCCACATTTTTTTAGTGGACAGCTGTATTTTCACATGGCCCCAAGGTCATTCATGGAATATCTTTAGATGTTAGTTGCAGTTCAGCATGGACAAGCCACGTTTTTAAAACTCTGTGTCACAACACTGTTTTTATAAAAGGATGTTATACTAAATCACTTATTAATACTATTATTAATGGATGGAATGTAGATTCCCTGCTGACATGAAGCAATGGAACTAGGGTGACCAGATGTTCCGATTTTATAGGGACAGCCCCGACTTTTGGGTCTTTTTCTTACCTAGGCTCCTATTACCTCCCACCCCCTGTCCCAATTTTTCACACTTGCTGTCTGGTCACCCTAAATGGAACAGCTGTAAGCACTAAGGCCTTGATTCTGCAAAATACCCCTGTTCTGTAGAGCTCTTAAACACATCTTTACTTTAAGCATATGTTTAAATCCCATTGAGTTCCCATTGACAATGCTTTGCTGAAGCATAGCCTAACCGAGGAACTCTAGCCCTTCTTTACTGTGATGAAACAAGCTCTTGACTATACTCGAAGGGTGGACTTCCTCAACTTATGTAAAGAAATTCCCATGACAGCAAGTAATGAACTGCTGTGTAAGCCATACTCTACTCTGTATGTGAAGCAACTCTTAGGATATTATTGGTAAACCTCAATATTCCTGTCAAATTTATGATAAAGTAGGTTGTTGTGGCCAGAGAGTTTTCTCAGCCTTGCCATGCTGGTGATCCAGGTTCAAGTGCTGTTATCTGACACTCTGGGTGATTAATTTGGCTCAGTATGTTCAACTGCCTGGGGTAAGCCGTGCCTCATGTCAGGGGTCCTTGAGACTGATTAAGACTGTTCTGACCAGATCGGCTTGGCTAAAAGGATGGGTGTTATAGGGCCTCAAAAATGGGGGGTTAAGTGTGGAAAAATGGGGAGGTTAGTATAGAAGGAACCCTGAAAATCTTTTTCAAGCCTACGGGAATAATAAAACCTATTCACCTGATATCTCTGGTGGTCTAATGAGTGCTTCCAAGTGTGCCATTTTGTGTTATATACCAGTTGAAACATTGTGGAATTCACTTAACATTGTGAATACTTGGCATTTTCATAGAATATGGATCACAAAACTGAAATCTGATCTAAAAACATTCTGCTTTTTAAAAACCATCTACAATATGTGATACCTGCAAAGTGGTAGACGCCACACAGTTTAAGGGGTCTTTCATCGCGGTTTCAGGCTGCTGTGTACTACACATTTGGTAATCTTGCCCATAAAATGCTGATTGGACACTTATTGTTGAATGTCGAGGACACTGCAGGCTCAAACGATCGCCATCACAGGCATACACAGAGTGATTTTGCAGAAGTTTGGTTAGGTAACCTAGAAAATATTTAGCTATGTTACAATTAGTACAGGCAATGATAAACTCTTTAGGTAATATGAAAACCGTGGTCATCTTCTGGAAAGGGCATAAAATCAGGATTGTAAGCATGGCCATACCATATGACACTATGAGCTTATCAGCCTTTACAACCTAGTCAGGATCAGGCCTTAAAAATATCCAGATGCTACTGGCAATCTTGTTGGTGATCCAATAGGTGGCACCCTTCCCACTGAGTCAGTACTAAACCAATGCTCCAGTAGGGGGCACTGTGCTGCTGGAGATGCCATTTTTCAGATGAGGTTTGAAGCTAGGTTATGGCAACTTGTGGTCATTAAAGATCCCAAGGCACTTTCTCAAAAGTCCAAGGTGTTATTCCTCAGTTTTCTGGTCTATTTCCCCCTGCAGTCTCAATTGGATAAGGTATTCTTTATTTCCTGTCCTAAACTGAGGTGTAATCTTACTGTACTCTTAAACGGTTGCTGTGGGGATTAGGGGTTTGGGTATAGGAGGGTGCTCTGGGCGGGGAGCAAGGGCTTCAGAGGGTGATCAGGGCTGGGGCGTGGGGGAGGGGTGAGGACTCCGGCTGGGAGTACGATCTCTGGGGTGGGGCTGGGGATGAGGGGTTTGAGGTGCGGGAGAGGGTCAGAGGTGCAGACTCCAGGCGGCACTTACCTCAGGCTGCTCCCAGAAGCAGTGGCATGTCCCCCATCCAGCTCCTACACATGGGGTAGCCAGGGAGGCTCCGCATGCTGCCCCGTCTGCAGGCACCACCCCTGCAGCTCCCATTGGCCGTGGTTCCCAGCCAATGGGAGCTGCGGAACCAGAGCTTGGGGTGGGGGCAGCATGCGGAGCCCCCTGGCTGCCCCTACGCGTAGGAGCTGGAGGGGGGACATGCCACTGCTTCCAGGAGCTGCGCGGAGCCACAGCAGGCAGGGAGCCTGCCTTAGCCCTGCTGCGCTGCCCTCCGGACTTTTAATGGCCCAGTCAGCAGTGCTGACCGGAGCCGCCAGGGTCCCTTTTCGACTGGGCATTCCGGTCGAAAATTGGACACCCGGCAACCCTAGTCATAACAGCTGCATTTACCATGTGATTTCGGGTAATATGCATGACCATGTTCCCTACTGTCTTAAAATGCAACAAATTCCTGTATTTTAAACCTTCCACATCACACATTTGAAAGTTAATGCATGTTCAGCACTCAGCACCCCTAGGTATTTTTCTTCTCACATTTAAATTTAAACAAAGAAAATGTTATAAAATAAAATTAGGGGAATAATTCAATGAAATGGCCAAGAAATCAGAACCACAGTTGTTGTTTTTTTAAAAAAGAGTTGCTTGACTAATGCCCCATTTGCTACATTTAAAAATTATCTCTAATTATCTTCTGTTTTAATTATCCAGTCTTAACACACCCTTATGTTGATGTGAATACAACAATGGTATTTAAAGGAGCACTTGGAAGTTTGTAAGCCTAACATTTGAACTTTTATCTTTATATGGCCATGAAATTCTATATATTTGCGCCCTAAAAAAATCAAAACCTACAACCCTATAGCAACAAACTAGTACATATTCCTGATAAAAACATCCACAACATTTTTAATAATGAGTGACCGCTTCCAGTGAGTTATTTGTTTTAAACTAGGAGAAACAGAATTTTAAAAATCAAACTAAATAACACAACTGAGTCATTTTAATTCTTCAATACACAATTCAATTCTCTACAAACAACTTTTAAGAAATTTCAGGGGGAAAACAGGAAATCCCTTACCATGATAACAGTTGAATACGGTATGTTAGTACAGTCTGATATTTCTTTCCACATTTAGATTTTTTGTTGTTAAAATTAAGGTTGGTTGTTCATAGATGATGTACAGATTTGGTGAGTTTAGGCCACATCTAGCAGCTAGCTCCACTTTTTATGTTCTGGCCTACTTGGGAAATTTGAGAATGCCAAAATGTAACTGTTACAAAAAACCGACTACAATTCTGAATCTGCACCATTAAAGTTAGTGGGAGCTTTGTCACGGATGTCAGTGAATTTAGGATTAAACCCTTGTAGATCTCCACTTGCAGCACTAAGTTTGGAATGAGAAGAAGGAAGTTTAATTATCAGCCCATTTTTTCACATGCTTATAAATCTGAAAATAATAACCCTTTGGGTTGAAAATGTTCATTCTTGTTACTAACTCAAAAGCATTTCTTTCTTTCTTTCTTTCTTTCTTTCTTTCTTTCTTTCTGTCTTTCTGCAAGTTTGGTAAAATTCAGTTTGGCCATTTTTGAGTTACCAGAGCACAACAAATGGTGGATTTTACACATTAAGAAAGTTACTCAGAAGCTTTCTGTGCTCTTATATCTCAAAAACAGCTTTATTTTAAATGTTCACATTTGTCATGGCTCTAGATGTCAATAAACACACATGCCTAAGACATGATTAAAGAAGTCTGGTTTAGGAATAACCAAATTGTAAGTCTCAACAGAATGTGTTGAACATGCACAATATATTACTTTGCCACTGTTTTTTTTAGGCATGGCATTGCGGTGTGAAACTGTAGATAAGTGGTTCTCAACTTCTGCATGCTGAGACCTCTCTCCCATTTAGCAACATGAGAAGGGCAGGGTGGTGACGTACGCCAGGTTGAGATCCCCTGCTTTTGATTTACCCACATGTTGTGAGTAGATATCTGGAACAACACACACTGAAACAATGAGTATAATCATTCTGAGGCCTACCTGCACCAATGCCTTCCCTCTGTCTTTATTCATAGCTCTCCCTGTCCTTAATTCTGTTGATCTGCGTGCAAGGGCTTGTCTACATGGGGGAAGCTATTGCAAAATAAACAAGGGTGTGAATGTAAAGCTCAACAGCTACTCTGTACTAACTGCCCATGTGGACACATTTATTTTGCACTAAGAGTGCCATTTTGCAGTTTAGCTTAATCTACTTCCAAAACAGACTTGGAGGTGGATTAAGCTAAAGTATAAAAAGAAACTTTTAGTGTAAATAAGAGTGGCCGTATAAGCAGCTATTGCAGAATAATTATTCCTCAAAAACTATTCCAGGCGATTTCCCACGTAGACAAGCCCTCAGTTCAAAGATCATGTGCTCCAGGGCTTTGTGCTCCAGCGTGAACTAAAAAGAGCGTGAGGAATTTTAAATTTCCAACATTGAAGCCCAACTGAAAAATCTGTTCAAGTGTCCATAGCTCCTGGAGGCCTCCTCATCTTAGTCTGTGCAGAGAGAGAGAAGAAAGAGCCCTACTAGACCCGCCCTTCAAGGAAGTGGAAGGAAAGATGAAGCACCAGAGAAGATGGAAAGAAGTTTCCCCATCCTCTCTGGGAGAACTAATAGAAAAACATCTTCTGCTTCTGGGTCCCCTCCATTCCACAGAAGGAACTGTGGAACAGACTCTCAGGCCTGGTCCATGCCTAAAATTTAGGTCAACCCAGCTACATCACACAGGTCTGTGAAAAATTGCATGCCCTGTGTGATGTAGTTAGGACAATTTAACCCCTGCTTTAGAAGCAGCAAGTTCAACAGAATAATTTTTCCATCGCTGTAGTAAATGTCTACATACACTACAGCACTGTACCATTGTAGCACTTGTAGGGTAGACATATCCTTATAAGCCAGACACACCAGCTAAGGCCAGCCCAGCATCAAGTCAACTTACTCACACTTCTTTAAGGAGATTAAGCAGAAGGATGGATCTGGATGTGTGTCTGCCTGTTAATACAATGAGTAGATTTGGGGAAGAAAGGGTATGTGTAGAAAAAGGATTTATGTGCTGGTGCAGTGAGGTGTGAGAGATTATTGAGAGAGGAGAGAATGAACATAGGGCCAGGAGGGAAAGCACACAGTGCAAGGAATGAGAGGAAGGGGGGAAAAAGGAAAGAACCAACAATCAGAGGAAAAATAATACACCATGATATACAGTAAAGAAGAGGCAAAAAGTGACTAGAAGGAACAAGAAACAAAAGAGACTTAGTATGGGATTTTATTATTATTTAATAGTTTAATGTCAAATTATTACAGTAAATAGACATAACGGCATGATACTATATGCACCTGGCCTGGGGTTTTCATGTTGTGGGTCAGAGCTCTAAGGAGAAACTTCCACTGGGACTGTTAGTCACGGAGAGTAAATGATATTGTAAACATAATGATTCTAAGATTTTTAAAACTAGGAACCTACAATTAGGCTCCTATGGTCCAGATCGTCAAAGGTATTTAGGTGCCTAACTCCCAAGGATTTCAATGGGAGTTAGGTGCCTAAATACCTTTGAGCATCTGAGCTCTACTTTAATATTAGACAGAGCTGGACAACATTTACCAAAGTTTAATTTTGTCATTTTTCATCAAAATTTGAAATGGAAAAAATTGTGGGGGCAAATTTTTATTATTTTCGGTGTATTTTTCAACCAACTCTGAGATAGTCAAATTCTTTTTAGTGTCAAATTTCATCAACATTTTTAATTTCCATGACCATTTTTTCCAAAATTTGCATGAATTATTTTAAAACATTTTTTTAATCAGCCCTGTTTGACTGATTTTCAAAAATGCTGACTGAAACTCACCAAAGGTTCCTCTAAGGAAGGGAGGCCTGCGAGATGTTTGAGCCTGTTCATTTGTTTTTCCTTTCCTTTGTTCCTTTTCTCCTAAACCCTGGAAGGAGCAAGCTCCGGCGGACCCCAACCAGAGGGCTGAGTTTCCATTTCCAGACCTGGATGACAAGAGGCTGAGTACAGGACCCCATCGAATCCCAGGGAGGTGTGGTGGAGGGACTATGCCCATGAGAGTCCCATTGACTTTCAGTGAGGTTTAGGCTCCTCAGTGCTTTGATCACTTTTGTAAATGAGAGTTAGTTTCTAAGGCACAAAAGCGGTTTTGAAAATATTAACCTATATTTATGTAGGGATTCACCTTACTACTGAAATGCAGCCACCCCTGAGACACATGAGAAAAGTTACTGACTAACAATTGCACCTCTAGAAAGACAGGAATTATAATATTAAAGAGTGTTACACACACAAAAAGATATTCTTATATGCAGAAAACTTCTAAGTCATCAAGTTTCCTTGATTTGTCATCTCTTTACCCACTAAAAATAGCCAACAGTCTTGCTTTGGTATTTTCTGAAGTTTTATTCCCCTAGTTTTGTTAATTTTGACTTTTTTTCACTCTTAGAACTCACTAAGGGCCCAATTTTGCTTCCATTGAAAGCTCCATTGACTTCAGTTTGAGCAGAATCAGAGCCTATGGTAGAAAACCCCTGGATAGAAACAAATCAGACCTCTGTATTTAATTGCCCTAGGGATAGATTTCATAAGGGAATAGATGGCTTATAGAAGAGATATGAGACCCTTCACATCTAGGTCACTGCATCAAATCTAATGTAGGTTAATAGCCAGCAAAAGCCATTGCTATCTTCTGGCAGTGTGGTGGCTTATGTGAAATGATTTGGCATTCTTCATCTAATTCCTAAGGACAAATATCTGAACTGACACCTTTGTTGGCAATCTCAGCATACCGGCCAAGGGATGTAGGGACATGAAGACTCAACTACCCTCTCATGACTAGAGTTGGTAAGTCCAGAAAAAGTCTGAGGCATGGGGGAGTTTGCACTGTCTTTACTGTAAGGTAAACAGAGGGCATGAGTCTAGGGTGACCAGACGTCCCGATTTTTGCTTGTTTGTCCCAATGTTCGGTTGGGATACTGGACAAATAAACAATTTTGCCCTCCGCTCCAGCTCACAGGCGGAGCCCGGAGGGGCTCTCGCCCCCCCCCGACTCGGCCCCCTGCTTCCCCCATTGGATCCCTCCCCAAATCCCCGCCCCCTCACTGCCCCATTGGATCCCGAGTCGGGCCTGGGGAGGAGACGCCCCTGTGCAGCAGCCTGGGCGCACGGGCCATGGCTGGCCGGGGCCGGGAGCGCTGCAGTGCAGCGCAGAGGCTGCTCCAGCCCTGCAGCCCACGGGGCAGCGTGGTGGGTCCGGGGGCAGCGCGGAGCGGGCAGGGCCCGGGTGGGCGGCGCGGCCCGGGGGCGTGGGCCGCCTGCCGGAGACACACAGCGGAGAGGGGCTGCGGGGGCAAGACTTGTCCCAGGCGGGGCGGCCGGCGGGCAGGGGCAAGGAGCCAGCCGGGGTCCACCGAACCGATAAACTTCCCCACCACTGCTGGGGAGCCCTGCGCCTCTCCCGCTTGGTTGCGCTCCAGCGGCTCGCCCCGCTGGGAAGGAGACGCTGGAGCGCAGCCGAGCGGGAGAGGCGCAGGGCTCCCCGCCGGCAGCGGGACACGCCACATGTGCCCGGGGCGGGCAGCTCCGCGGGGAAGGCAGCGCGCGCGGCCGGGGCCTGCTAATGGCCCCGGCCCCTGCGAAACCGTTTTTTTTTTGCTCCGCCGCCGTTTTTTTTTTTTTTTCTCCCGCCCCCCGCCTTTCCCCTGCGTCCCGATATTTCATCCCTGTCATCTGGTCACCCTACATGAGTCTGCCAGGCTGTCAGTCTGGCATCTCCCATAGCACCAAAGACATGGGGTGAAATTCTGATCCAGTTGAAGTCAATGGGAGCTTAGGCATTTACTTCAGGAAGCCTAGGATTTCACCCCATCATTGCAGCCCCTCCCTTGTGTGAGCTGTCCTTCTGAGGTCAGCGAGGCTGCTCACATGAAAAAGTGTTTTCAGGATCAGGCTCTACATTCTCTTTTAAAACAGTCTCGTTAAACAAGAGCTTTTCTCTACTCAAACTGTACAAAAATAAAGTATCTTCCCTGCCCGAGACACTTCTCTGTGGGCCCAATGCCAAAAGGTGCTGAGGCCTCCTGAGAGGTGCTGGGCTTGTGCTGAGGATAGGCCAAATTCTCATTTACAGTGTGGCTTCTTTGCACCACTCTAATATTGTAAAGGGGCCTTAAATGTAATTTACTGCTACTTTAAGGACTTTTTACACTACCAGTGTGGTGTAAAGGAGCCATAGTGTAAATGAGTATCTGGCCCAACATGCATCGTGGATGCTCAACACCATGAAAGGTTTGGTCCCAGAGTGTAATCATTTCAATCCTTTAGGTTTTAAGTTACTTGGAACCAAATGTGCTGTGTACAAAACAGCCCAGTATTCCCTAAAGAATATTAGTGATGGTGTGATTTGGATGAGTTCCCTGGCATCTTAACTGCACCTTTGATCCTGCAAATTCCTAATCCAGTATCTAAGCACCTTTCTGCAACAACCACAAATATTCAGTTCTAAAAATGCTTTTTTAAAAATCTGCTCTGATTTTATATAAGCAGGTGCATTTCACTCAGAAAATAATGTTAAAGGGACTGACACAAAAAGAAATCATGCTCTCCAGCCTTCAAAGTGGCATTTAAAATGCTTGTATATTTGCACACAATAAAGGATAAAAATAGTCATGGAAATTGGCTGCTAACCTTTGATAAGAAAAGTGGTGACGTACTGGTATCTGGATTGTTTTACTCACATGGTAGACTATGTAGACGTGCATTTTTATTATTACACAGAGTACTACACACACAGCCTTTCACCTCTTAGAGGGCTATACTGAGACTGAATGTCTCGCCTTGTGTAAGGAGGGGTGGTGCACACAGCAACCCTGGGAAGGGATGGTGATTCAGAAAGCCACAATTATCTCCCTGCTTCTCCTTAACTCCAGGAGGAAATAAGTCACTGCAGTCCTTTACAAAGTGCAGCATACCTCCCCCTCATGCTGACTCAGTTCCACTGATTTGTGCCTGGGGGGCATGGCTCTGCGCACTTTCCATCCACTGGCTCATGGAGGGGAATAACATTCCCAGGAAAGCTGCTGTCTCCCAGGCGGACCATGCAGACAGTAGCAGTTTCCAATTGCTTCCTTCAACTTCCCCAGGAAGTGTGACTTCATAACACCTCTAATGCAGGCCTGTGCCTCAGTGACAAAATGTGCTTCTATATTGTTTACATAATCCTGTGCAGAGACCAGTTTTCCTAAAGGCAACTACTCCAACCAAAGGGCAATGTCAGGTTAGAAAAAATGTCCTTATCTCTCTAACTAATAACAGCTGGGATTATTCAGAGAGAGATCATTTTAGCAATTGAATGGACTTGCCAGTCTTTAGGATGTCTGTTTACTTTTCTGCAGTTCTCTGCGCTGGGACAATGAACGTAGGCAACTGGTCAGTTTCACGTTGCTTTAGAGTCAAGTTGTTTAGGTTTGGGTTCTGATACAGGCTCTGCAATGTTGTCTGAATTATTACAAACATTACAGGGGAATGTTTATTTGTGTTACAAGATGTCTCTTTTTTGTTTAATATGATGGAAGTATTTCTATTGGTCGTATGTTCTATAAAAGTATATTTTAAAAACACATCTAAACTGGGAGCCATAGCCAACCTGACAGGGATAGTATTGCAGAACCCGAGCATACAAAACTCACAAGTCAGGCCCCCAAAATCATGAGATATGCTTAAAAATCAAGATTTTAAAAAATAATAAATGTTGGGTTCTTTTGATTTGTCTTCTGGTTTTTGAGACATCAGCGTTCACATTTTCAAGGTTTTTTCTGAAACATGAGAGCTAGAAACGTCCTTTTCCTCCCTCTCCCTTCCCCCCGCCCACAAATGAAAGTAGAGATTCCTATGTAATAACATGACTCCCGCAGCTGGGGCTTTAAGGAAAATGATTTTTCCCATTGGCTCAAAGCATACAGTTATAAGCCTTATATGGGCTACACTGTGTATAAAGTAACCTAAAAATCTGTACAAACCTACTCAGAAGTTAAGCCTGAATCACAGCATCATAAATTGATTTATAGGTTCAAAGATTTTTAAGATCAGACGGAACCATTGTGATCATCTAGTGTGACCTACTGCGTAACACAAGTCAGTAACTGAATGCAACTTTTTACTAGGACTCAAAAGGCATATGTGAAATCCAAGCTGAATCCTTTCTTCCAGAATTGACCGGCTTAGTTAGTGTCCACCGTGTTGACAAAGAACTCTGACTAAAATTCACTACATAGATAAAGCATGAAACACATGCAGATTGAGCTACAGTATTATGTTATTAATTATTATTATTATTAATTATTTTTACCATAGCACTTAGGAGCTCTAATCATGAACCATGACCCCATTGTGCTAGGCTCTGTACAAACAGAACAAAAAGATATCCGTGCCCCATAGAGTTTACAGTCTAAGTATACAATTAGAGACAACAGCTGGATTCAGACAGATGAGGGAGCACAAATAAATAATGACACAGTATTGACCAGCATGAAAAGGTGTGGTCTTAGCACACCAGCAACCTAACCATTGTCCAGTTTTTTGTAGGCATCACGGCAAAGGAGAGTTTTAAGGAGGGATTTGAAAGGGGACAATGAGGTAGCTTTGCGAATATTTATGGGGAGCACCTCCCAAGCAAAAAGGGCAGCATGGGAGAAAGCACAAAGGTGCTCGTTTGACAATGTAACAAGTCAGCAGTGAAGGCTGTTATTATCGGGTGAGTGGAGGCAAGCATCGACACCATGATGATGGATGAGATGATGGATGGGGGGATTGATTGTGAAGAGCCTTGAAAAAGACAACAAGCAGCTTATGTTTGATGCAATTGAGAAGGGGGAGCCAATGGAGGGATTCAAAGAAATGTGTGACATAGTCAAAGCAACGGACTAGGAAAACCATCCAAAGGTGGCAGAAGGTCGCTTTGAATGGGAAGGGTGGAGGCGCACATGGAAACCTAAATGTACTAACATGGGGAGCGGGGAGACTCAGAGGGAGTGGGAGGAAGTTGGGATGTCGGGGAACGTTAGGATGGGTGCTCCGTGTGGGGAGAGGGGGACAGTCGGGGTGCCAGGGATAGGAGGGGGAGCAGGGTGGTGCTCTGCATGGCATGTGAAGGGAGCTACTTAAGATTTGGAGGAGGGAGACAGCTGGCACCAGGTTGGGAAGAAGGGTCTTGGGGATTTGGGCCAGGGGTAGTTGCTCCCAGCCCTGGCCTGATCACCCCGGTTCCTACCTGGTCCCCAGGCCAAGCCCGGGTGCTGCAACAGCCAGGGCCGGCTTTAAGCCGATTCGGCCGATTCCCCGGAATGGGGCCCCGCGCCTAAGAGGGCCCCGCAACGTCCGGGACTGCCGGCAGAGCGGAAAAAAAAAAAAAAAAAAAAAAAAAGCTGCGTCCTGCTTCTCCCCCCTCCCTCCAGCGCTTGCGCCGCCATACAGCTGATCAGCACAAGCCTGGGAGGGAGGGGTTAGGAGGAGGAATGAGGCGTGCTGGGGAAGAGGCGGGGCCAGGGCGGGGATTTGGGGAGGGATCCAATGGGGCAGTGAGGGGGTGGGGCAGGGGGTGGGGCCAGGGCGGGGATTTGGGGAGGGATCCAATGGGGCAGGGAGGGGGCGGAGTCGGGGCGGGGCTGGGGCGGAGTTGGGGTGGGGGGTGCACGAGACAATTCGCGTCCCGGCGTGGGGCCCCGCACCTACTAAAGCCGGCCCTGGCAACAGCTGCTGTAGCCCCCCCAGTCACACTCTTGCCTCCACATCCAGCAGTCTCAAAGCTCCACCTGACCTGAGCCATGTTGAGCTTGAGCTGACGACTAGACATCCATGAGGGGATGTCTGAGAGAGAGGCCTCTGGTGTATTGAGGACTGTGTTGAAATTGCAAGCTATCACTGTAAGAGTGTGAGGAATGAATGAAGGGTTCCTGGTCCTGCTTGCAGGCTAGGGAACTCTGTAGTGAAGTGTGTGATCTGGGAGCAGCAATCAGTCTGCAGCCAGACAGCTGAGTTGGTTTAGGGAGCAGCCTGCTTTGTTGCTCTTTGTTTTTGGGTTCTCTTATGTTACCTGCATTCTAAGAAATAAAGCAGTGTTACACTTTTGTAAGCAGTATTTTTTTTGTTTGGCTTTTCTGTGTGTATGCTGTGAACGTAACTAGGCCAAGATTTTAGTTTGGACAGAAGGAGACAATTCTGGAGTAGAGAGGTAGATCTACAAGTTAGCATAGAGATGGTAGTTAAATTTGTGTTTACAAATAAAATGACCAGAGATAAGGTTTGGAGGAAGAAGAAAAGAGGACCAAGATCAGAGCCTGTGGAATCCCCACAGACAACTGGAAGGTAGATGAGGAGGATCCTCCAAAGGATATGCTGAATGAGTGACTAGAGAGGTGAAAGGAGAACCAGGAAAGGACAGAGTTATACAAGCCAAGAGAACAAGATGTCAAGAAGAGCATGGTTGATGATGTCAAAGGCGGCTGGCATGTCGAGGAGAATGAAGGTGGGGTACTGGGTCTGAGCTTTAGCTAGGAAGAGATCATTAGAGATTTGGCAAGTTGGCCCCTCACTGTCACTTCTTATTGTAAAGAGGACATGGCACTGATCAACCATAAAGACAATCCCAGCCCCAAAACACCAACCTTGCTTAAATAGAATTAAGACTGTAAATAGCTCTCTCAATTTAAAATAACATTCTTAGAATGCTGTAGCAGTTAATTTAAAAAACTCTGAAAATCAGGAAATTCAGGGAGAATTTTATTTTTAAGTTTGAAGGTCTGGAAATTGGAATGTTGTAGTTTACAAATGTAAACATCAGGAAGTCTGGAAATACTCACTTACGACTCCAGTGCATCATAAAATAGCACAAATACTGTAATTGACAATACAAAGCATAGGAATTCATTAGTTTGTTCTTATCCAGAACAATATCATTCCATTTGGGATTAATTCACCTCTGTGTAGGTGGCCAGCATAAGACCTGTGCACCACTTATCTCTCTCGAAATAAGGTTAAAGTGATGCATAAGCTTTGCGCAGGCCCACTGCACTGGGGTGCATTTCACCCTTAGTGAAGAATGGCACTGTCAGAACATAATCATGAGCTCTGAGGATAATACCTGGCACATATTAAAAGTAATCTGTTTACTAATAGAATGCCTTTTTATCAAGAATGTATTCTGCAAACATTTATTTTTAGAGCCTGAATATGAAAGGCCCACAGCATTTAGCAGCTCTCTGAATCAGGCCTTTATATAAGTTTATTATATTGGCTATAATTCATAGTTCAATGTAGCTTGATTAGCATAGTAATTTGTTCTCTGTTTTTTAAGAGATGCTAATTCATTTCAGATCAAAATAGACTGAAATACCACACATATTATTGCTGGAGTCCCGAAAAGCTAATCCATTTTATAAATCTCCATCAGCCCCTGCAGTTTTTCCAAGAATTGTGCCAACAGCCAGTAAAAATTGTATGGGCAGGATCGACAGACTCAGAAGAGGAGAACTCTCCCAGTGATGACTAAGCCACTGATAAGCTCTACTACAACTGAGATATTAGTCAGTTCTTGAAGAATTATCTCTGGACACTTGCGATTTCATGGGTGATTTTTTAGCAATAGCTACCCAGCAACATTTCCATTATTGATAGGTAGAGAGACAGGATGAAATCCTGGCCCCATTGAAGTCAATGGCAAAACTCCCATTGACTTCAAAGGGGCCAGGATTTCTCCCACTAAGTTACCAGAAAGTGACTGATTCTCAGCTGGTCTGCAGTGGCAACTGCTGCCCCACAAGGAACACTGCAGGGCTATTTAGCAGTGTTAGATTAATCGATTAATTTTGCTCCAAGAATTATAATTTCTCTACAGGCTGCTTGACCATTTCTGGTGGCTCTATCCAGCTAACAGCACAGACTATGTACTGCAGCTTCATCCCTTTGCAGTGCTGAAATGAAAGTGGCTAAGGTTTACTCCGCTCGCTTTCACTGTGCTACGATACAGTACTATTGTAGCATACAGTGATCTCCACTCATGATGTCACAACACTGTTTTCAGAGGAAGTTAATCTTCATTACAATAAAACAAAGGATTTAAAGTGAAATTTGAAGTGGGGAAGTCATTCAAGGGGATGAATGAGGGGAAAAGGGCCATAAAAGGGGCAGCATAAATGAATGAGTGATTCCCTACCTGTGGAGGTAAGAGAGAGGAAGACAATAGTGGAGGAGATGAGTGAAATAGACAGGAAATAGGCAAGCAAACATAGAGAGATAGCATAATACATGTCCATGGAGAAACAATATAAATTGGATTTAGAAAAAACTACAAAGCCATCAGAAATGACAGAGGGTTAGGTTGTTACACAGTGTTCCTGCTTCCTGGAGTGAGAAAGTCATTTGGCTGCAGAGTTCTGGACACCTGAAGTTTGAAGAAGAGGCATTTAGGAAGAATGTAAAAGAAGGAACAATCATACTCAAGAAATTAGAGGACTGATTTTCAGACTGAGATTGTGTGTTCAAGTGCATGACATCTTACGGCAGGCACTACCACATACACATGTGTAAATCAAAGACTTGAGCGTGTGCACTGGATAGCTATATGGATAGTTGCCATCTAACTCTGTGGGCATGAAAATCCCTGCTTTTGTGCATGCACATGCTTGTTGTACATATGCAAAGTAGGTGGCAATTGAGCAGGCTGAAACTGGCATGCAATCTTGGTCTGAAAATCAAGAGGGAAAGAAAGTTGGGGTTAGAGACGGCTTCAAGGTTTCTGCCCATCAAAGCAAAGTTAAGGTTCTGGTTAAGGACAGTGATGTCTTCATATTGGTCTAGAAGCCTATCATGTTGTAGGCACTGCTGCAATACAAATAATATATATTAATAACAATAATGAAAGATAACAGTCAGGCACATAGAGGAACTGAGTGTGCAGTGTAAAATCTCCCCCCCAGAATTAAAAAGAACCAGTTATAGAAGTAGGCTTTATGCAAGAAGAGAGTGCTGGAGATGGCAGCAGTGTGTCCAGTGATAAAAGAAAGCTTTGTCTAGTACAGGTTTGGCAGGTAAAATGGGAATGCTCCTCTCATCCGCTCTGTTTCCAGGAAAAAAAATTAGTAGTGGCAGACATAAAGGGCCTGATTCATCTCTCACTTATGCCAGTGTAGATCAGTTTTACACTGGTACAGGTGGGAAAGTGAGAGGAGAATCAGGATCTATATGTGTACATTAACTCTTTTGATTGTGATGTATGCAGCGAGGGACCTTCCTTCTCATTGCCTATAAATTAGCTAATATTCTTCACAAAGGGACCTCTCAGCTAGCAAAGAGTCAATGTAACTCTTATTAGTCCATCACCCAGGTGTTCTTTAAGCTCTTTCTATAGATATAGAGGGTTCTCTTTAATATTAATGCTTAGGACAGAGGGGAAAGTCCTCCATGAAAAACATTACTTCCAGGAATTCAGAGCAATCCGATTTGTCTGTTCCATAATTTCCTTCTTTCTTCCCCCAAGTTCCCCAAAGCAGTTTTCCAGGATGCATAGTTCAAGTCACCCTAAAAAGTCTTAAGTCTAATAATCTTATTCAATGGTAATCTTCTTTGGAAAGGGACCTTGTCTACTCCACATTCTGTACAGCACTGAGCATAATGCCAGAGTGCCCACTTTGCTAGATTTTATTTTTGCATATACTCATTAGCTTTACTTAAGTTTTCTCATTTCCTTAGTTTTTCAGATACGATTCTTCCCCCTGCCTCTCCACAACTTGCAACATGGAGCTAACTCTATCATTTTGTTTTCACTGTGGATTGTAAACATTTCTGGAATCCCTATGGAGTCCCCCAGAGCTGCGTGGGTTGGAGATTCCCATTCCCACAGTGGCAGCATGAGAGGCTGTGCTGTCACGCAAGGGAAAGAATGCTTGTATAATCATCTTATTTTTAATTTTAGGCATTGTGCCAGCAGTTGGTGTTATCTTAACCCTTTGTAATGGGCAGATGTTCACTTTGAAAGCACAATGGTAAACTGGTGACCATAGAATTCTCTGTTCTCAGATGTCTAGTCCAGAACTCAGCAGAGTTGCAACCAGCAAATGCTAGTTCCAGCTCTTAAGTTCTGACTCTGTTGCTTTGTTAGGACCAGATCCTGAGTGTTTTGCCATTGACCTCAATGAGAGCTGGAGGAGCAGGCCTTTCATAAGCAAATATTAAAAATAAGCGTTTTACCATAGGTGCAGCAATCCAAGTAGACTCTAGTGATGAAGATTATAGTCACTAGCTACAGTAAAATATTTTATCAACATGCATTTTCCTAAAGGAAAACACTTCTTTTCCTTTATTTCATGAACATGTCTTGTGGATCATAATTATCTGACATATCATAACTCTGATTACATGTCAAACTTCAATGGCCAAATTCATCATGGGGTGACTCCATTGAAGCCAAAATAGAGGATCGAATGGAGTTACATCAGGAATGAACTTGCCTCAAGACCTCAATCTTACCCTCAAGTATATGAGGGCAGTAGCTCTTGCTAGAACCCTGGTAAATAAAAGATGAAAGAAATACATAGCTGGTGACATCATCTTCTGAAGATTGAGGAAGGGGGCAACCATGTCCAGGAGATAGCAGGAAACCACTACACCCCAAAGATTTTAAGTAGGTGGATCCTAGAGTCTGGAGGAAAATATTCCTTTGGAAATTTGGGTTTGTGAACTTGAATCTCCATGCAATCTTGCGGGGGTCAATCCCTCAAGAAACACAATGCAGGGTTCAGTTTGCAAACACCATTGTGAACGAAACCCTGCGGGGTTTAAACAGTCCTAGTTTATATCTGACCCTCTAAAATTCACATGACATAGGATCACAAACTGGCCCTGCCCGCCAGGGACTTTCCCTAAACAAGCGGCGTCTCAAGTTTGGGAAACACTGGGCTAGATCAAGACCGAAAAGCTATCTTCATGGCTGGATTACTTAATTAGCGCGGCAATTGGCTTCTCATTTTTTTACTCAATTCAACTTTAGGTTGGATAAACTGAAAGACCAAAAATTCTGCTATGGTCCAAAAATGCAAAGTGATTCTGAAAATCTAACTTGTGTCTTCCAGCATGTGAACAAAGAAAACAAAGATAAATTTTAAAAAATATTCTACAGTTCTTTAGGGCCCTGATCCAAAGCCCACTGAAATCCTTGGGAATTGTTCCACTGACTTCAATGGATTTTGCATCTGGCCTTATGTTACAACTTATGTTTTAAAATTAATTCTAAATTAGTGTCCAAACAGTGCTGGTATTCTTTTTGTTGCCAAAAGCCGCACAATGGATCTTTTAAACAACTCTCTTAAAATGCACAGAAATTCAGATGAAGTGACTCACAATGCTGAACAAATAAGGCACAACCATGCCTACTTATGCCTCTCTAACTCTCTCTAAGACAATACAATATTTTTTCTATGTTTGGTGACAAAGAAAAATATTTTAATTATAATTGTTGATTGGCTGGAAGGTGAAAAAAATCTGATAGTTGGTGACTGATTAAAGTGCATTTTCTTGGGCAGTGGTTGGTTATAAACCTAGAGAACGTTACTGAGAAATGTGAAACATATTGCATAAGAAATGGGATTAGTATTTCTTTGGAATTAGTACCCACTTTCCTCAATAAAGCTGAGGTCACCTGAAAGTCCTATCCCACTGAGAAGTTTATCAGCTTGAATTGTAGTATAAAGGCAGGAGAAGCTAATCAACAAATTTGTTTTATGAAATTTGCTTCTCCTTTGACTTACAGAATATACAATTCGGTATGTGCCAACAATATGCTCAATGCATTAGAAGACACAAAAATAAAACAAGTTCTTGCCTCAAGGAGTTAACAGTCTAAAACGCAAACTCAAAAAATATAGAGATGGGCCTGACACAAAACACCCACATCTAACTAAATCCTCACATTTCACAGAACCAAATCCAACATCCCACAACCTCAGACCAGCTCAGACCAGAACTCTGAAGTTTTTGTCCCTTTCTTATTGACATGGAACAAATGCTTTCCTTTAAATATAGCAACCAACATTTGCACCTAACCTTTTCAAACAATATCAAGAAATTACATCTCTTACCATCTCTCTTACTATTTTGGTTGAGTTCCAAGCATCACTTACCACAGTGAGTCAACAGAATGTACTCAGTGGATTTATACAGAATTCTATCTTCTGCTAACACAGTAAGTCAACAAAACAAATGCTGCATCAATGTGGCCATCAAAATTCTTACCACTTTACTAAAAGCCCCAAATAAAATGGCATTCACTTGCTTTCTTTGTGTTTAGGAGAATCTGGATTGTGTTAATTAATGGAAATTAATGGAAATTTATTGTGCAGGAGGATTGCATGGTCAGCTGATGTTTCTTGAGTGTTTTTGTTTACTTTTCATTGACTCCATTTGCTCTCTATTGTTGGAGTAGAAGACCAAGCCTAATTTGTTAAAGCAGTGATTATTTCTGCCTGAACTGCTCTTGAAAAAACAGATGTCTTTGTGAGTGGACTAAGACAAAAAGGGTTGGAGCTAGCAAAACTACAGACTGCTTCTTTTGCCTCTTCCACCCCCCAAAATAATTCTCCAACCCAGGTAGAAGATCTCACGATTACTCCCTTTTGATGTGTGCACATCTTGAGGTTCCATTAAGATTCTTTTGGTTTTCTATTACAGACTTACTTCTTGGAGGCTACACAAAGAAATGGGTTTTCAGAAGAGATCTGGATGAAGAGAGGGTGGTTGATTGATGAACTGGGGTAAGGAGGTCATTCCATATATAAGGGTCAGATGACCACAACCTCCTTGAAACCCTTGTGACCCACCACAATTCCAGGATTCTCTAATGAGCAAATAACTAAGCATTTGTGATGGTGGCTCTCAAAAATGGGGTGATTTAGCAAAATAGAAAGTCTTTGCTTTTCTAAGTGGATTTTGACCCATTCTCAGATATGAAAGTTGCAAGTTACCACTGATGAAATAATATGCATTTAGGCCAATGGTCCCCAAACTCTTCACAGTCATGCCCCCCCATCCCTGTCTGCGTCTCCCCCCCCACAGGGAGCCGGGTAGGGAGCAGGGCCGTAGCTCCGGGGGGGGGGGGCAACGACAGGAGTAAGGGGGCCGAGGCTGGGGCCACAGATGGGGGCAGGGCTGGGGCTGGGGCTGGGAGCATGGCTGCGTCTGGATGTGGGGCCGGAGCAGGGCTGGGGGCAGAGCGGAGCTGGGGGTGGAGTGGGGCTGGGTGGTGCTCCCTCCCCGCCCCTCATAGGGGCTGGCCCAGGTCCCACCGTGCCCCCAAATATTCCTCTGTGTCCCCGTAGGGGGGGGGAACCTCTGATTTAGGCCCTGATTCAGCAAACCATCCCTATTCAGCAAAGCATTTAAGCATGGGCTTAAAGATAAACCCATGCTTAAGTGTTTTGATAAATAGGGATGAATTTGTGTATGTGCTTAAATGCTTTGCAGAACTAGGGCCTTAGACTTCCTCTGGTGAATAGCTAAGAGGGAAGAAAAGAGCTTTCTAGCCACGGGCCCAATCTGGTTCCCATGGAAGTCAATGGAAAGAAAGAGTCCCATTATATTTACTGGGCATTGGATCTGACCCTACATTTGTTTTTCAAGCCCTTGGCATTCAGTTCCCAGTATTTAAATATATGGATGTGATTTCACTAAAAAAAATGGCATTAGGATAGCAGACATCAGAATAAATATTCTCTATTTTGCAGTTCATGGTACATACAGGATGCAGCATGTTTGCATCAAACAACTGTTAAAGAAATACAGACTATGTAGATCTTTAAACCAATGTATCTTACATCTCCATGTGGACAATTTCTACATGAGATATGTCCTGTTTCCAAAATGTGGCATTACATTTTTTGATACTCAGCCTTCTCTATCCAATTAAGTGGTTTAGAACCCTGACATTGGGGGCATGGATTTTCACGACATGTATTATTCAGATAACACTGTTCACCAAATGAAGAGATACCTAGAGAAACCCTATTTCTGAATTTGAAAGCCAGACTAAGGAAGACTGTGGGAACAAGCATATGTGACTACATAACCCTAGAGGGGTTACAGAAAAGGCAAAACCATGTCTAAACTTGATTTGTGGTAACAAAATGTGTGGAGATGGAAAATTCCACCCACAGCCATAGAGACCAATGTGACTCTTATGAAAAAGGAAGGGACAAATCCTGTGTAAATTATATTGCCTTCATACTGTGAGGTGATCCAGCAAAAATATTACATGAGCAGAGTTTGGGAGAAGAGGGTGGTGAATGGGTTCGCTGTCTGCCATCTAGTGGTTGCCGCCACTGGCTGCCACCCCACCTAGTGGTTGCAATAGGATGGGTAGGGGAACCCAGGCCCTCCTGCTCCAGGTGTCAACTCAGGACCCTGTGAGGCCTGTCCAGCGTCTTTCATCTTGGGGTGCCTTAAGTTAGCCTTCCTGGGCCACTTCTTACTTCCCTCTTTCCCAGGGCATGTGGCAGTTTGTCCCTGCAAGCGCTACCTCAAGGCTTGCCTACCCGCCTCCGACCCATAAAAGCTGCCGCTCATCAGCATGCCTTCTCCCGGTTGGATCTGGCTTCGTCCTCCTCCTCCACAACTCACAGAGTGGATCCTTCTCCCTGCCCTGTCTATGCCCAACAGAGCTGTCCGGCTCCCTTTTAAACCCCACCTCCAGTGGAGCATTCTCAGCAAAGGCGGAGGGGCAGGGCCTCCTGAGCTCAGAGCTGCTCTTTAACCTTTTTCTGTCCAGAGAGGGTTTTATACACACTGTCACACAGCCTCCCCCCTCAGATCCGGTCCTGGGGTATTGTCTTGCAGACCTTGTGGGCCTCCCACCCCCCACCTGATTAGGGTTACCATACGTCCGGATTTTCCCGGACATGTCCGGCTTTTTGGG
>NW_020664381.1:8746194-8798839 GCF_002925995.2 Terrapene triunguis
GGAGGTGAGCTGTGTGGGGGTGGGGATTTGGGGAAGGGGTTGGAATGGGGCAGGGAAGGGGCGGAGTTGGGGCGGGGCCGGAGAGGGGCGTGGGAAAATGTTTTTGCTTGGGGCAGCAAAAAACTTGGAGCCAGCCCTGCCCGAACTTCAACATTGTCAGCAGTTCCTAGTGGACTGCCTCACACATCTTCCTTGGCAGGAGCCAGGGGTTCTCCCGGACCTTTTTCCCTGGCTTGGTATCTGTGATGTTGTGCCAGGTGCATATGCCCCGGTAGCGCAGCGAACACCGAGGCGAAGGCTTCCACCAACTGCCACAGCTGGTGCTCTTACTCCGGCTGAAAGTCTTCTCCCAGTGGAATCAGTCCAGTGTCTTGTCCTGGGGGCATGTGTGAGCCGAGTTCCAGCTCGGGCAGAGATGATGCTATAAGGAGGCTCTCCCACTCAAGCCAGGCTTTTAGCGGGTTGACATGGTAAATTTGTATCTCCCATCATTTTCTGGGCTGACGTATCTCATAATTAACTGCCCCTACCTTCCTTAGCACCTTGAATGGGCCTTGCCATTGAGCCATCAGTTTCAACTCTGAGGTCAGAAGAAGCAGCGGGACCCTATCCGTGGGCCTGAACTCTCTCATCCGGGCCCCTCTGTTGTAGGCTCATTCTTGGTCCTCATGGGCCTGCAGCAAGTTTTCCCAGGGAAAATGTCCCTAACCTCTCCAAATCCTCTTGCAGGCAGATTATGTATTGGACCACACTGTGTTGAAGTGGTGGCTGCTCATCCCATATCCCCTGGAGGAGGTCTAGCACCCCATGGGGTAGTCTCTCATACAGAAGTTCAAATGTTGAGGACCCCATGGAAGCTTGAGGCACCTCACGGATAGTAGAAAGGAGGGGGACCAACTGATTCCAATGTCGTGGGTCCTAGGCGATGAACTTCCTCAGCATCCCTTTTAGGGCTTTATTGAAGCACTCTCTAGCCTGTCCATCTGAGGGTGATAGACTGACATCTTTAAGGTGTTAATCTTTAAGAGATCACATAGCTCTTTCGTCAATTTTGATGTCATATTGCTCCCCTGATTGGTTAAGATCTCCTTTGGTACCCTGACCCGGGTGAATAGCTTCAGCAGGTCGGGGATGATGTGAGTGGCTGTGCTAGCTCAAAGGGGGATGGCCTCAGCATAGTCCACTATCATTGAATGTACTGGTACCCGGTTGTCGTCTTCTCGAGCGGTCCCACCAGACCCATGCCGATTCTTTCGAAGTTGGTCCCAACCACAGGGAGGGTGACGAGCGGGGCTTTCAGAAGTATTGTGGACCTGGTCAGGTGGCACTCGGGGTATGACACACAATAATCCTTGACTTCTCCATGTATCCCCAGCCAGTAAAACCTAAGGGTTACCTAGTTGAAGGTTTTCTCTTGCCCAGTCTGACCCACACAGGGTATTGTATGTGCCATCTCTAGCACCCGTATTTCTCCTGTTTGGGCATTCTTGGCCATCCAGTACATTCTCTCCTCCCATAGCTCAAAGTGAGGGCATAGTTGCAGCAGCCATGGGTCTGTCACTTCCCAGTTCACGCCTGTGACGAGGTGCTCATATGCCCGTCTCAGAGTCAGGTCCTCCTCCTGCGCACTTATAAAATCTATTTTGGCCATCAGCAAATCCCAGTCTTGAGATTGGGGGGCCTTCTGCCTCCCTGGTGGTGGTTCCAGTTGTGATAGGCTCTCTTTGGGGTCCTCTTCATCCCTGACTCAAGCTAGGTTTCCTGACCCCAGGGATTCGGGGGTCCCTCCCTGGGGGTCTTCTTCCCTCAGCAGGTCATTATCCCAGGATTTTATAATCTTCTTAAAATCTTCCAGGACTTGACCCAGAATCACTGGGTAAGCTAGTGCAGGGGCTACCCTGACCCACACTTTCCTTGAGTGTTCACCTATCATGAGCTGCACTTCCCTAGTGGGGTATGGGTGTATATTTCCATGGACATACTGTAGATAGATGGTGTGTAGGTTGTCTCCCAGCCTGGCTAGGTGTACTCGGGCCATTGTCTGACTACACCCAGAACCTATCAACGCCACCACAGCCACCCCATTAACCTGCACAGGAATTACCATTTTGTCTGGCCCTTTCTTTCTGGCCTGGGTATCCGCCATCCAGACCTGCCCATAGGAGCAGTCCATGTAGAGGAACTCTTGACAGAAATGGCCTGGCCTTTCGCACAAGAAGCAGGGTTTGGTCGGGGGGCTCGCTCTATCCGTTCCCAGCATTGGCAGTGGGGTGTCTCCATGGGTTCCCCATCAGGGCTGGGTTTCTCCTTGGGGTGCTCAGCCCCCTGAGCCCAGACTCCCAGGGTCCCATCCAAGCTGTGGCTGGGTAACGGTTGCAGGTCAGGGTAGAATCCCGAATTCACTGAGGCATGCTGCCCTCAGTAGTCTCTGGATCCCCGGGGCAGGGAGACCCTGTGTCTAGGGCCTTCTGGTCACCACCCAGCTCTTGTGGTGCCACCTGCCCCCAGAAAGTTTTCCACCAACCTAATTGCATCGGCCAAGGCCCCACTGGTGTCATAACACCCATTCCCAGCTGCTGGTGGGGAGAATCTGTGTAAATTGCTCCAACTCTACTTGTTCGGCGATCTGCTCCCCAGTTTGCTTTTCGAGTTGAAGCCACCTCCAGCAGTGTTCCTTAAGGTGCTGGGCCATAGCCTGCAGACGGGCACCCTGGGGAAATCTTTCCTGGTAGAAACGTTGCCAGTGGATTTTGGTGATGATATCAAAAACATGTGAGATGACTGCCTTGACCCTGGTATAGTCTCGGGCCTCTACCGTGTCAAGGCTGTGGTAAGCAGCTTGGGCTGGCCCTGTAAGGTATGGAGAAAGCAGGATAGTTCTGCAGGCCATTGAGCTACTGTAGCGACCCTCTCGAAAAATGACCAGGAACACTTTTAAAAAATAAACCCCTACCTTCCCTGTTTTGCCTAAAATGTCATTGTTCCTTTGTTTCAGAGTGGTAGCTGTGTTAGTCTGTAACAGCAAAAAGAAAAGTCTTTTGATTAGTCTCGTTATAGTTGGTATGGCAACACCCATTTTTTCATGTTCTCTGTGTATATATATCTTCCTACTGTATTTTCCACTGCATGCATCCGATGAAGTGGGTTTTAGCCCACGAAAGCTTATGCCCAAATACATTTGTTATTCTCTAAGGTGCCACAAGTACTCCTCGTTCTTATTGTTCTTTTGTGTATCTTTCCATTGCACCAAGCGCGTGCCTGGGGCGGCAAGCCACGGGGAGCGCCCTGCCGGTCGCCATGAGGGCAGCAGTCAGGCTGCCTTCGGTGGCATGCCTGCGGGAGGTCCGCCAGTTCAGCGGTTTCGGCGGTGGGTACGCCGAAGGCGTGGGACCGGCGGACCTCCCGCAGGCATGCCGCCGAATCTGCGTTACCAGCAGACCTCCCGCAGGCGTGCCGCTGAAGGCCGCCTGACTGCTGTGCTTGGGGCGGCAAAATACATAGAGCCGCCCCTGGCGGGGAGAATTAGGTCCTGTGACCAACAAACGACTGAACAATTTCCAGGTTAGTACTGACAGCACAATTTAATGTATTTAAAAAGGGAAAGGGTAAATGTACTGTTGTTTCATGCAGGCTCTCACAGCAGGCTGGGAAGTGATTAGAGGAAATCATCAGAATGCCAGGAGAAGGAGGAGAGAGAGACAGCCCAGTTTGGGGCTGCTGAGGTAGAGACCTGATGCTAGAATCACATAGAGTGAAAAGATC
Organism: Terrapene triunguis; assembly: GCF_002925995.2. NCBI lineage: Eukaryota > Metazoa > Chordata > Testudines > Emydidae > Terrapene > Terrapene triunguis. The sequence continues at coordinate 8,749,957 of NW_020664381.1, forward strand.
AGTGAACCAAGAAAGTATGCCACCTGATAATCTGAGTATAAAAGCTCAAGATCTGTGAAGAGGAGAAAAAGCTTAAGCAACTTTCCTTCCAACTCCGTGTGCATCACTAATCTCTCACTACTGGATCCAACTGTATGGAACACTTAAATGACCCCTTGACTCTTTCAGTTTCTTTTGCTGTGACATGGTTTTAAAAGGAAATGCGCACCAGGCCGCATGGAGATTTTGCTGTTAGATTCACCTTCTCCAAAAAGTAGGGTGACCAGATGTCCCGATTTTATAGGGACAGTCCCGACTTTGGGGGCTTTTTCTTATATAGGCTCCTATTACCCCCCATCGCGTCCCGATTTTTCACACTTGCTGTCTGGTCACCCTAACAAAAGTGAACATGCATGTGGATTACAAAACACTGAGAGCCAGCTCCTCAGCTGATGTAAATCAGCACTTCTTTTAACATCTGTCCTTGAGAGCAGAGGGGACACATGGGCGGGGGGGAGGGGAGGGGAGCCTATCAGCAGGCACGGGTCACCTCTGCCAGAGAGAGATTGTTTTGTTTCTTACGAGTCTTTGTGCCAATAGTGTACTGTCTCTTTAAAAGAGGCAGATTTGTTTTCACAAACTCAACAAGGCTTAAGAAAATCTACTGTGTGCTTTTGCTGAGGAAGGAAGGGAAAGTATAAGGAAAGTCAGCAACTTTAGAAGCTCAGTACTTGTGTTTGCTGTTGCATAGCCTGCAGCCCCATAACAGGTATATTAGTTTTAAGCAGACTCAGGATGGCATTTACAGGTTTCATCTTACTTCTTGAGAATTTTCTGACAGCTTTTGGCCTGCACTACCTGTTGTAAGTTTCACTAATTCGGAGCTAGTGAAAAACCTGCTTGGATTGTTCTGGATAGCATTCTTTTTTCCCTTAAAGGGATCGTTAACATTTTGATTTTTTTCTTTATCACTACGGATTACATCCCTGCATTAAGAAAAAATGTGAGCAGATTGTAATGCCTACAAATGTCACCAGTTCCTGCTGGCAATAGATTGCAATTTAAGAGGCTCTTCTACATTTTACTTACACAGTTGTCTGTATGGCATATTTGTAATGCTGGATTCTGGGTTTCGGGGGGGGGGAATTGTCTTGATTCATTTCATTTATTTGGATAGCTCTATGAACAATGAAATACTGAATACATAAGTACTTTTGAAATTTATCTTGGATTTCCTTATCTAAATAACTTAATTTCAAGTTTGAATAATCTTTTGTGAGAGGATCTAGGGATATTTTTGAATTCAGTTGCTATTAGAAATGGAAAATGTGAACTCTATTGTTATTTTTTTTTCTTACTTATATACAGTTACATTAGTAACTCCAGTACTACTACCAATAACTGGGAGTCAAGCCACAAAACACCTAAGAGTAAGATAACAAGTATTTAAAAGCCTTTTACATGTGAAAGGAATCTAAGGGTAGTAATATAACATATAAATCTGTTATTTTGTTCTCTACAATTTAGGTATGCTTGTTCAGGAAAAGGATTTTCACTTTTATTCAATTTGAAACAATAGTACAAACTATGTTTCCTACATTTGAGAAAATAAACATGTCCAGCCTCTGCACAACCACCCACCAGCATTTTAAAGAGTATTAACATTAACTATGTTAATATTTATAATAATGTATTAATATTATTGATGATGTATTAACTTTGTCCCAGTGCACCTGATTAGGATTTGGAAAGTTAGACTCTGCTTTTTAATTGTGAGGTTTACCTTTTGCCATAGGAGAAAACATTGGCTTACAGTTTCGTAAGGTTGCAACTATGAGGGGAATACTAAGCATATTATTAAATATGCAAAGGCAAACAGCTGATCTTCTAAGTACTTTCATAACAACTATGAAATGTCCTATGTCATATAACAAAAGAAATTAAACAGAAATAGTAATCTTCAATAGAAATGTTGTCCCTTCTTTCTGCTGAAAATAAGCAGCAGCATCAGTACAATTTCCAAAGCTATTTAAATTTTGCATTATTAAATAGTTCCCTTGCATTATCAGCCACATGTCATTTTGATGGGGGACTGGTGTGTCCACTAGTCTCAGAACTGACCTTGTATGATATCTTCACTTAGGGCCTGATCCAAAGTCCATGGAAGTCAGTGAGAGTCTTTCCACTGACTCCCATGGACTTTGGCACAGGCCCTTACTCACTACCAAATTGTGTTCTCATAGTTTTATTTGAAAAGAGATTGATGGTACTGAATAATTAAAGTTGTCACACTGCTTCCCATGCCACTTCCCTGGAACCCTTAACTCCCTCTTCCTATGTCCTCCTCTTTGAGTAATTCTACAGCACCAGAAGGTCTGAATCATGCTCTTATTAACTTTTGTGGTGTTGGCCTAACAACCTGTCAGGATGGGCATGATCTTGCTTGATGCTACAGAGTTAATGGGTCTCTCCTTTTAACTGATCTGTGTTGAAGAGGTAGCCAGTGTTCTCCCTTTGACTAATCTTTGCCCTGTGTCTAAGGGCTGGTCCACACTACCCGCCCAATTCGGCGGGTAGAGATCGATCTTCTGGGATCCATTTATCGCGTCTCATCTGGACGCGATAGATCGATCCCAGAAGCGCTCCCCCGTCGACTGCGGAACTCCTGCTCGCCGAGAGGAGGAAGCGCTGTCGACGGGGGAGCCTGCCTGCGCCGCGTGGACCCGAAGTAAGTAAATTTAGTTCGATATAGGAAACGTCGACTTCAGCTACGCTATTCTCGTAGCTGAAGTTGCGTTTCCTATATCGATCCCCCGCCCCAGTGTGGACCAGCCCTAAGTGTGGGCTTTGTACAGCTAACATCTATGCCCAGTGCAGGCCCAAAGGCTAAAACTGAATTCCTAAATGTGATTTCTAAAGCAATGGTAACAGTTAGAAGTTTCACTGATTCCAAAATCATCCTTTATGACCTGAATAGCTCAAATGGAAAATGTAAATCAGACAATTTAGCCAAAGTAAAATGTCCCAGTCTTCTCATCTATCTATCTATCTATCTATCTATCTATCTATCTATCTATCTATCTATCTATCTATCATTATACCTTTATACCAGAGCATGCAATCTAATCCCCAGCATGCACCTTAGTGAGGAACCACTCCAGGGTGCACCATAACCCTGGGCACATGTTCTGTTCATGAGCCCCTCCCAGACATTCACCTAACTACTCCTAGACATGCACCCTAATCCTATGCACACATCCCTGCTGGGCACACACCCTGTACACATATCCCGCTGAGCTGAGAGCTGGGCACCCTAATCCTGGACATGCACCTTGCTGATGAGCCAGTGCTGGGCACGCACTGTATTGAGGAGCCCCTCCTAGGCACACCCCCTGATCCTGGCCATGCATCCTGCTTGTTGGGCAGGCCGACAAACTACGCCCTTCCCCCCAGTGCATGCTAGTGAGGTGCCCACCTGTTACTCAGTGTCCCTGTCTCCTCCCAGCCCCAGGAGGGTTCTGCCAGCCCTGGGCAGGGCATGGCCATGCTGCCTTACCTGAGAAGTCTGTCAGAGCCTCGATTTCCTTGGTCCCCACTAGGAACACGCAGTACAGGAGATTGAGAAGCAGCCCGGGCTCTACCTGTCTCCGGCTTGGATGCTGCCCAGCATCCAGTTCACTCATGGTGCGGGGGGGGGTCTTTGCAGCCCGGGAGAGTCACATGATGAACCCGGCCCCCAGCTGGCAGCGCATCCTCCCCAGCAGCCACCTCCCTTGCAAGCGCCCCGTCCTTCCCGGGACTACAGCACCAGCGGGGAGGAGGGAGCCGAGAGCCGCCGTGACCGAGCCCGCGCCTCCGCGCAGTTTCCCCCAAGAGGAAGTCCCAGCAATTACTAGTCCCTGGCACAGCGCTTTGCTGCGTATGTGTGTGTGAGGGGAAGGGACGAGCCTTTCCCCAAGGCACGGCTACCGTGAGAGCCTGCGGGAGTCAATCCCGAAGTGCCCCCCCCCTTCTCTCCACCCCCGGCTGGGCATTTCTAGGGCCCGGCACCTCCCTCCGGATTCACACACATCGCTGCTTCCTCGCGCGCTGAGCTCAGCGCTCCGTCCTAGCCACAGTGTGGCGGGCTCGGTCGCACCCGTGCGCGGCGTCCCCGTCTGTCTGACAGGAGAGCCCCTGCCCTCACACGCGCACGCTTTACCTCGCGTGGGTACATGTCCCCCGGGTGTCTTCACCAAGCTCAATCAAGCCTTTCCAGAACCCCCCTCCGCCCCTTGGCACCGAAGCGAGCACCACACTTTTCTTCCTTCTCTACTTCAGACTTTTTGACACGATCATTAGCAAAGCAGAATCTGCCAAGTTCATTGGTCTAACCCAGCAGAGCACTGCTTTTTAGCCTGTCTTATGGGTCTCTGAGGAAAACCCAACCAATCTACAGATTTCCTCCCAGGATCAAAACTCAGGATGTAATTCTGGAATTCAGCTGAAGTGTATCTGTTTTAAGAAACAATACCAACACACGTATCAAAACAAGCTTGTTTCCCTGATTTCTCTGCTAATTTAAATCCTTCTCTTAGCAAATATTTTATTGCTTCATTTAATGTCCAGTTTCGCAGATAGAGTCCCCCCTTCCCCCCATTTTGTCCCATTAAAGTTTTAAATGAGCACTGGGAAAATATTAGGGGGACTGCAGTCTCTTTTGCAGGAATAAAAACAAACTAGTGGAAAGTAAGGGATCCAAAAACTGCCCTTACAATGTTCTATACTGCCTTCAAATGTTCTTTCCAGTTCTTTTAAGCCCATCAGTAGGGAATTGCTGAAAATGGCTTAGTCTGTGTGCATCTCCTTTTGACATTATTGGGACGAATTAAGCAATAATTAAGCTAGGGCACTAGTTCCGCAGCCCCTTTAAGGCTTGCCACCATGAAGGAGAATAGAAACAATATTGGAAATATGATAAGGAAGCATCTGCAATCAACTCCCTGCACTGGGGTTGTGTTCAGAGATAAATGTGAAAGTGGGAAGGCATGAGCATTTAACAGTTTGTAGCTTAGTATGCACAGTCACACTCTACAACTTATTTGTTAGATGACATTGGTGAGTATGTAATAGGAGATGGGACCAAACTAGCACTGCAGATCGTATTCCAATCCCACACCTCAATCTTTGCAGGAGTTCAGACCAGATCCAGATTGAATGTCCCAGCTCTGGCATCTCTCTGAAGTGGGCCAAACTGGAACATCATATCTGACCAGTTTGAACTTTGTCAGAGTTTGTATTTGGCTCTGAATACATATCCTAATTTCAGGCCCATCCAGAAAATTCTCTTTCTTTCTTTCGTTCTTTTTTACATACATACAGAGTACACCAGTTGATTACCACATACATTATATTCATGCTTCCCTGGTCTTAGGCAGATAAAAGCAAATTAAATTTTGCACTAACCTGCCTGTGGTTGTGAGCACTCCACTAATTTTTACTGAATTCAGATAAATAAGATAAAAATATGTTAGTGCTAGCCATGCATGAAAGGCATTGATGGTGGTTGGTTCTGAAGCAACTACTTGTAACTGAACCAGTTCTCCTAATGTGTTGTGGAATTTGCCTGACTCCCTACCTTTCTCCCAATTGACTGACTGACTCAACAACCTTGTCTACGCTGGGATTTTTTCCCTAAAATTTCACACAGTGGATAGCACTGGTTCAGCTCTGCTGCTGTTAGCAATGAAGGGAGTGATAAGAGAGGCAAGGCACCAGTGGACACTGATGTTTTAAGTACCATATTTTTTTTATCCCTCTGCCTGTTAAGCCAGGTGCTTCAGCAATCATGAGTCCAATGTACACTCAGAGGGAGACATAAAAACTTCTAAAATGACCTAAAATAGCTTTTCTATACTTAACCATTCACATTTTTATGATTTAATATGTAGGGACCTTCCTGGGCTGTATGTCCCATTGGGAAGCCGGGAATCTTCCCTTTCCTACGAGATAAAGCTCACATTTCTAGCCCTATAACCAGGGCTTAAATTCAGCTGGAGCTGTCTGGAGTGGAGCTTGAGTAAATATGTTCAACCCATCTGGAGTTTTTATAGCAGGTGGGGGGAAAGCAGGGGGGGGGGGCCCAGGAAATACTTTGAGAGTGTAAGCCCTGCCTATAAAGTTATGAGAAAAAGGACCTTAAATCCATCAGTGGTTCAGGATTGAATCTGGTGCACACTAGCCCTCAGGCAGACGAAATTTTGGGGAGAAGATCCACATGATCTTGGGGAGACCATCCTCATTAATGATCTGGAGGATGGCATAGACTGCACCCTCAGCAAGTTTGCAGATGACACTAAACTGGGAGGAGTGGTAGATACGCTGGAGGGTAGGGATAGGATACAGAGGGACCTAGATAAATTAGAGGATTGGGCCAAAAAGAAATCTGATGAGGTTCAACAAGGACAAGTGCAGAGTCCTGCACTTAGGACGGAAGAATCCCATGCACTGCTACAGACTAGGGACTGAATGGCTAGGCAGCAGTTCGGCAGAAAAGGATCTAGGGGTTACAGTGGACGAGAAGCTGGATATGAGTCAACAGTGTGCCCTTGTTGCCAAGAAGGCTAACGGCATTTTGGGCTGTATAAGTAGGGGCATTGCCAGCAGATCGAGGGACGGGATCATTCCCCTCTATTCGACATTGGTGAGGCCTCATCTGGAGTACTGTGTCCAGTTTTGGGCCCCACACTACAAGAAGGATGTGGAAAAATTGGAAAGAGTCCAGCGGAGGGCAACAAAAATGATTAGGGGGCTGGAGCACATGACTTATGAGGAGAGGCTGAGGGAACTGGGATTATTTAGTCTGCAGAAGAGAAGAATGAGGGGGGATTTGATAGCTGCTTTCAACTACCTGAAAGGGGGTTCCAAAGAGATGGATCTAGACTGTTCTCAGTGGTAGCAGATGACAGAACAAGGAGTAATGGTCTCAAGTTGCAGTGGAGGAAGTTTAGGTTGGATATTAGGAAAAACTTTTTCACTAGGAGGGTGGTGAAACGCTGGAATGGGTTACCTAGGGAGGTGGTGGAATCTCCTTCCTTAGAGGTTTTTAAGGTCAGGCTTGACAAAGCCCTGGCTGGGCTGATTTAGTTGGGGATTGGTCCTGCTTTGAGCAGGGGATTGGAGTAGATGACCTCCTGAGGTCCCTTCCAACCCTGATATTCTATGATTCTATGATTCTATGTATGAGGGGAGAAGGAAACACTTCTCTGAAAGGTTGCTTTTTAAATATGGCAGCTGTTTGAAACTGCTAAGAGTTTGGAATATTGCAAGTAATCTCAGAGAAGATGGATGAGTGGGCAGAGGGCAAGGTGAGGTAGTCAAAGATGTATGATAATTTCATATCTATGTTATATGGCTGTGCAAGTTATATGGATATCACCACCAGATGTGTTTGGGGGAATCTATCTGCCTATCTATCTGTCTGGATAGACAGACAGATACAAATATACATATATAAGCCCCAGGTCAGGAAAGCAACCCTATTCTGAAAAGCATTTTAGGACTTGAAGTCAATGGGACTTAAGCACATGCTTATAGTTAAGCATGTATTTAAGTGTCTGTTTCCTGAATCAGGGCCATAGTTTGTTAGAGTTTACCTCTAACCTTTTTAGTAGGACTTCATTATTGCTATTGATTTTATGATGAAGGAGTTCAGATACTGCATTGATGGCAATATAAAACCCTAACACAGATAGTTAGAAAGTAATATTTACAGAATGTATTTTCTCCTTTCACTTCTGGTAAACCCTTTGCCTAGGAAAGCAGTTTTTGCCAGCTGACAATATCCACTAGTCAGAGGGAGAACACAGCTTATGTGTTTGTTTACACACTTCCCAAACCCATGATGCTGTAATCTAGACCCATACAAGTGGAATGACATCATCTTTTGCTCTCCTAAGTGATTCCTTAGGAGCAGCAACACTTGAGTCCATTTATTCCTGAGGACAGACGTTAGCATCTGAGCTGGGTACTCTGTCTGCAGTGATTACAATTGCTTCATCTTATACTGCTCCACGCTCTTCCAGGTTTGCTCACTTTGTTTGTTGGTCCCCTGTCATCTTCCTCTCCTATCCTGATATTTCCCCCAGTTTCTGTTTTCTGGGCAAGCAGCCCAATTCCCAAGCCATTCTGAGTCCTGGCTTGAAGTCCTAGCACGTCCACTGCTGCTGACACCACAGCAGGTTGGTTGCTTTGATATTGATATGGCTCAAGTGTGACAGTGAGGAAGATAAACCCCCATAAGTCATATTTTAAAATGCAATCCTTTAGCTATTTAGAAAAGTGCTGCTCAATTTGAAACAGCTAAAAGATTGATTTTTTTTTTTTAAGATTAAACCAAGTGGTGGTTTACCTAAATTGCTGCAGCTGCTAATCCTTGTCAATAACAGAAAACCCAGCTTGGCTGCATTGACTCAGCAGTGGAGACACATTAAGGATGTAATCGCAGGCTGGCACTCCCAAAGAGTGAGATTTACCCCAGTTCCTGGGCCCACACAAGGCCTTATGCACTTCTTAAGCCCTGTGTCAAAGCCAATGTTTTCAGAAATGACTTCTAACTGGGTGCAGGGCAGGGCTAAAATCATCTTAGGCATGATGCTCAGAGGGGCTGTGCACCTACAGCTCTTCTTGGAATTGTAGGTGCTCAGTACCTCTGAAAATCTGCACCTAGGTGACTGATGTGGGCATCCGAAATTAGTGGGCACTTTTAAAAATGTCAGCTTTAACATAGGGCTTAACTGATGCTTGTGTGGGGCTTCTTCATGGGGGTGAATTTCACCCAGTATGCTACAGGAGCTGGAGAGCTTACCCAAAAGTACAGATGGGAGTGGTGGAAAAGAGGATAGTGTAGGTGTGAGTGGAGAAAACCAGTGATAGATTCATAGATTCTAGGACTGGAAGGGACCTCGAGAGGTCATCAAGTCCAGTCCCCTGCCCTCATGGCAGGACCAAATACTGTCTAGATCATCCCTGATAGACATTTATCTAACCTGCTCTTAAATATCTCCAGAGATGGAGATTCCACAACCTCCCTAGGCAGTTTATTCCAATGTTTAACCACCCTGACAGTTAGGAACTTTTTCCTAATGTCCAACCTAAACCTCCCTTGCTGCAGTTAAGCCCATTGCTTCTTGTTCTATTCTTAGAGGCTAAGATGAACAAGCTTTCTCCCACCTCCTTATGACACCCTTTTAGATACCTGAAAACTGCTATCATGTCCCCTCTCAGTCTTCTTTTTTCCAGTCTAAACAAACCCAATTCTTTCAGCCTTCCTTCATAGGTCATGTTCTCTAGACCTTTAATCATTCTTGTTGCTCTTCTCTGGACCCTCTCCAATTTCTCCACATCGTTCTTGAAATGCGGTGCCCAGAACTGGACACAATACTCCAGCTGAGGCCTAACCCGCGCAGAGTAGAGCGGAAGAATGACTTCTCGTGTCTTGCTCACAACACACCTGTTAATGCATCCCAGAATCATGTTTGGTTTTTTTGCAACAGCATCACACTGTTGACTCATATTTAGCTTGTGGTCCACTATAACCCCTAGATCCCTTTCTGCCATACTCCTTCCTAGACAGTCTCTTCCCATTCTGTATGTGTGAAACTGATTGCTCCTTCCTAAGTGGAGCACTTTGCATTTGTCTTTATTAAACTTCATCCTGAAGTGATGGAGAGGAACAAGAGAGCAGTAAAGGAAAAGGAGGTCTGGGTTGAAAACAGTTAATAGGATCTGCCTTGCCTCCTTTGTCAGTAACTGCAGCAGCTGCTCAGGCACTCAGGGGAAAGGATGACACGACTGGCACAGAAATCGAAAAATATTGGTGCTTTTAGTTTTTATTAGTTACTTTTAAATATTAAAAAAACCCATTTTGGACAGAAATGTAACTTAATTTTTGTGTTTGGTACAAATCATAATGCAACATCGCGTCTTCTATATATCTCACCCTTGGTTTAGCTCCCTATGTTTTATATCAACAGTATATCAAACCAGAGCTTTCTGTAAAATGGGAGCGCAAAAGCAATAGCTCCCTTAGCAGAAGCGAGAGCAACTGAGAGGGAGTGTCCATGTAACAGAAATAGAAATATATCCCTACAAGTGGTATGATCAAAAATAATAAATGCCTAGAACTAGAAAATTAAAAATTACCTAAGAACAAATGTCTCATAAAAAAAGACCAAAGGTACATAGTTATAGTCTATATACAAACAGTACTGTTCTTAATTTGACAATCATTGTACAGAGTCATAAACCTTGCTCACTTCACTTTACACAAGTAGTCCCCCTGAAGTCTATGACTGAACAAAGTAAGCAACATTTGGCTACATCTCTACTAAATATTAAGTTACTAAGGAGATCAGCATGAATTATGTCACTTATTCCATTCACCAAACTCTCACGATTTCCACCTTCTTTAAGACTGAAGAAATAGGAAGTTCTTTCTTATATTTTTTTGTATTGTTTCAATGAAGGGATAATTTTTTTCCACTACACTGCATCCCAGCATCTATAATAAACCCTTTGGGCCTACTCCTGCAGTCCTTAGACAGTCATAGTCCTACTGACTAAGCCACAGAGCCTTCAAACAAAAATATGCTTAACTTTAAGCACTAGAAGTGAGTGGGATTTACTGCCATGACTGGAGTTAACCACAAGCCTAAGCATTTGCAGGGTTGGGGCCTTAAACAGGAGTTTTGAGTACCTCAGCACTACAAGATCTAGCTCTTAATCATCACTCAAAAACCAGAACACTGGAAGAAGGTTACAATTATTTTAGTCAAAATCTTGGCACGTCAAACAGTCATGTGTAACTTGGCACATCAAACAGTCTCTACTTGTGTAAAATGTTGTTGTTTCATTGAAGCCAGTGGAGCGATGGCAATTTACAACCATTGAGGATCTCCGTTGCAGTCCTGTACCCACTGAAGTCAATGGGACTTCAATCAACCTCATTTGGAGCAAGGTTGGGATCTATCTGGAACAGAGGAATAAAAATACTGTCATTTTGCTTGAAGCAAATATATATGGATAACCAAGTCAACAGGGGGAGGGGAAACAGAGTAAAGAAGCAAAGAGTGAGTTGGCTCTTATTTATCGATAAGTCCATGGTCTATATTTCTACATTCTAATGTATTGTGGCCATAGTAGGAATTCACAAAGCCTCCCTTTGAAGTGATTTTGTGTTCTGAACACCATGCACGCATGATAATTTAACCTTTTCAACCTTAATAAATCTCAAAGAAACAGGTTTGCCATTAAAGAGATTACAATTTGTGCCAAAATGGCAAAAAGCTCTCCTAGATGTATTTCTTGGAGTAATCCATTGCTTTTAATTGTATTTAGTCCTGCTGATGTACTGTGGAGGGAAGTATAAGAGCATGTATTGTGTATATGACAATGTGTATATGGCAATGTGTTCTTTACATGTGTTAAAATTCTTAATAGAATTCTTTAATAATAAAGTTTATAAGAGCATTTCTACCAAGTACACATTGCCCATTTTTTAGATTAACTGTAGAAGAAGGAATATTGAAAGGGGTATTCCTAATTGATTCACAGTGTGAATGAACCAAATAGTCCTTCACAGACTTTTCAGGATTATAAAATCATACCTCTTAGCACAGGTTTCTAAAGTTGGGTGCAATATCCCAAGTTTTTAATGTGGTATGGTGGCTATTTCTAAGCAATGAGCACTTATGGCCTTGCAGTGTTATATTCTGGGAACTGTGTAGTTCTGCCACAGTATCTGCTTTTACAAAATGTCTAGGACACATGCTGTAAAAATGTTCCTTTGTTTTCTGACTGGATCTGGATTATTTTTAAAAAATTAACATTAAATGTATGATTAATTATTATTTATTATTATTACCTTAGTGTCTAGGAGCCCCCGTCATGGGCCAGCACCCCATTGTGTTTGGTGCTGTACAAATATAGAACAAAAAAGTGATCCCTGTCCCAAAGAGTTTACAGTCTCAGTATAAGACCATAGATAACAGATTGATACAGACAGATGGGGCATACAAGAAAACAATGAGACAATATTAGTCAACATGATCAGAAGCGGTATCTGAATCTAGAACACGTCCTGAAAATTGCAACAAAGTTTTAAGGGTGTATCCTCACGTGTATTCCTTCATAACAGACAATAGTACATAAGAACAGCCATACTAGGTCAGACCAAAGGTCCATCAAGCCCAGTATCCTGTCCTCTGACAGTGGCCAATGGCAGGTGCCCCAAAGGGAATGAACAGACATGTTATCATCAAGTGATCCATGCCCTGTCACCCAATCCCAGCTTCTGGCAAACAGAGGTTAGGGACACCATTTCTGCCCATCCTGGCTAATAACCATTGATGGACTATCATCCATGAATCTATCTAGCTCCCTTTGGAACCCCGTTATAGTATTGGCCTTCACAACACTCTCTGGCAAGGAGTTCCAGAGGTTGACAGTGCGTTGCGTGAAAAATACTTTCTTGTGTTTGTTTTAAACCTGCTACCTATTAATTTCATTTGGAGGCTCCTTGTACTTGTATTATGAGAAGGAGTAAATAACACTTCCTTATTTACTTTCTCTATACCACTCATGATTTTATAGACCTCTATCATATCCCCCCTTAGTCACCTCTTTTCCAAGCTGAAAAGTCCCAGTCTTATTAATCTCTCCTCATATGGAAGCCGTTCTATACCCCTAATCATTTTTGTTGCCCTTTTCTGAACCTTTTCCAATTCCAATATATCTTTTTTGAGATGGGGCAACCACATCTGCACGCAGTATTCAAGGTGTGGGCGTACCATGGATTTATACAGAGGCAATATGATATTTTCTGTCTTGTTATCTATCCCTTTCTTGATGATTCCCAACATTCTGTTCGCTTTTTTGACTGCCACTGCATATTGAGTGGATGATTTCAGAGAACTATCCACAATAACTCCAAGATCTCTTTCTTGAGTGGTAACAGCTAATTTAGACCCCATCATTGTATATGTATAGTTAGGATTATGTTTTCCAATGTGCATTACTTTGCATTTATCAACATTAAATTTCATCTGCTATTTTGTTGCCCAATCACCCAGTTTTGTGAGATCCTTTTGTAGCTCTTCGCAGTCTGCCTGGGACTTAACTATCTTGAGTAGTTTTGTATCATCTTCAAATTTTGCCACCTCACTGTTTACCCATTTTTCCAGATCATTTATGAATATGTTAAATAGGACTGGGCCCAGTACAGATCCCTGGGGGACACCACTATTTACCTCTCTCCATTCTGAAAACTGACCATTTATTCCTACCCTTTGTTTCCTATCTTTTAACCAGTTACCAATCCATGAGAGAACCTTCCCTCTTATCCCATGACTGCTTATTTTGCTTAAGAGCCTTTGGTGAGGGACCTTGTCAAAGGCTTTCTGAAATCTAAATACACTATATCCACTGGATCTCCTTTGTCTGCATGCTTGTTGACCCCCTCAAAGAATTCTAGTAGATTGTTGAGGCATGATTTCCCTTTACAAAAACCATGCTGACTATTTCCCAACAAATTATGTTCATCTATGTGTCTGACAATTTTGTTCTTTATGATAGTTTCAACCAATTTCCCTGGTACTGGAGTGAGGCTTACTGGCCTGTAGGTGCCAGGGTCACCTCTGGAGCCCTTTTTAAAAACTGGTGTCATGTTAGCTATCCTCCAGTCATTTGGTACAGAAGCTGATTAAAATGATAGGTTACAGATGACAGTTAAAAGAACGAGGAGTTCTTGTGGCACCTTAGAGACTAACACATTTATTTGGACATAAGCTTCCGTGGGCTAAAACCCACTTCATCGGATGCATGCAGTGGAAAATACAGTAGGAAGATATCAGGGCCGACTCCAGGCACCAGCCGAGCAAGCTGGTGCTTGGGGCGGCAGCTTGTAGGAGGCGGCATTCCGCCCAATCCTAGGGCGGCATGGACACTTTTTTTGTTTTTTGTTGTTGTTCCGCTCCGGCCGCCCTGTAGGGGGGCAGCGGCGTGGAGGACGGGAGCGCCCTGCAGCAAGCCCGGCAGGGCAGCCCGCGTCCTTCCCTCCCAGCCGACCGGAGTGGTGCGGAGCCCTCCTGGCAGGGGGCACGGCGGGAGGGGCCGCGTGGCAGCGCCCCGCTGAAGCCCTGGCCGCCCCCCTTCTCTCTCTTCCCCCGCTCCCTCCCCTTCCCCCCGCTAGCCGAGGCACATCTGCAGGGCAGGGAGTCCCCCTGTACCCTGGCTCTGGCCGCGCCGCAGGGTTTTTTTGTTTTGTTTTTTTTGCTTTGCTGTTCTGGCCGCCGCGGTTTTTGTTTTTTGTTTTCCTTGGGGTGGCCAGAAAGCCAAAGCCGGCCCTGGAAGATATATATACACAGAGAACATGAAAAAATGGGTGTTGCCATACCAACTCTAACGAGACTAATCAATTAAGGTGGGCTATTATCAGCAGGAGAAAAAAAAACTTTTGTAGTGATAATCAGGATGGCCCATTTCAAACAGTTGACAAGAAGATGTGAGTAACAGTAGGGGAAAAATTAGCATGGGGAAATAGTTTTTACTTTGTGTAATGACCTATCCACTCCCAGTCTTTATTGAAGCCTAATTTAATGGTGTCCAGTTTGCAAATTAATTCCAATTCTGCAGTTTCTCATTGGAGTCTGTTTTTGAAGTTTTTCTGTTGAAGAATTGCGACTTTTAGGTCTGTAATTGAGTGACCAGGGAGGTTGAAGTGTTCTCTGGCCCCACTGGTTGTTTATCAGGCTTTCTGCTTCTGATGTATTTAAAAAAAAAAGTGTTATTACTTTTGGAGTCTTTGGCTAGCTGTTCTTCAAATTTTTTTGGTCTTTCTAATTATATTTTTACACTTCATTTGCCAGAGTTTATGCTCTTTTCTATTTTCCTCATTAGGATTTATCTTCCACTTTTTAAAGGATGCCTTTTTGCCTCTCACTGCTTCTTTTACTTTGTTGTTTAACCACAGTGGCTCTTTTTTGGTTCTCTTACTATGTTTTTTAAATTGGGGTATACATTTAAGCTGAGCCTCTATTATGGTGTCTTTACAAAGTTTCCACGCAGCTTGCAGGGATTTTACTTTTGGTACTGTACCTTTTAATTTCTGTTTCACTAACCTCCTCATTGTTGTGTAGTTCCCCTTTCTGAGATTAAATGCTACAGTGTTGGGCCATTTTTTTACCATCAGATCTTGTATGTTTCTTGATCCTGGACATATGCTGATGACTCCCTGGCATTTTTGTTCTCTCCCTTGTAAAGCTCACAAGCTCCCAACCCTAGCAACATAAAAATCATCTTTGGGTGATAACCCAGCACTGGAAACTTCAGGTGCTGCCTTTGCACCCCTCCAGCCCCTCAAAAAAAAGTAGAGGATAAGGGAAAAGAAAAGGAGTATTGGAATAGAAATAGATCATCCATTTTAATAGGTTGCTCGGTAGCTTTTGTATTCCTTAAAGTAACAGTTGGTGTATGTATGAATGCAGTGTGCATATAAACAGGTTATATGAACAGAGCCTGAACAAAAAGTTATTTGGAGACACAAGTGAAGCATCACCAATGCTGGGACACCTAACTGGGAGGTGGGAGAAGGACTCCTAGATGGGGGAATTCTAGGGGTGGGAATCCTCAAAAGATAGGAAAGGGAGTTGGAGACCCAGGGGTATGAGAAATGCAAGGAAAGAGAAGACCAAAGGGGCAGATAATTTGGGAGGAAAGGGAAGTGAGAGTGGGGTTTACAGTGATTCTCAACCAGGAGTACTGCATACCCTTAGAGGTATGCACAGGTCTTCCAGAGGGTACATCAACTCATCTAGATATTTGCCTAGTTTTACAACAGGCTACTCAAAAAGCACTAGCAAAGTCAGTACAAACTAAAATTTCATACAGACAATGACTTGTTTATACTACTCTATATGAAAATGCACTTAATGAAATGGAAGTACAATATTCATATTCCAATTGATGTATTATATAATTATATGGTAAAAACGAGAGAGTAAGCAACTTTTCAGTAATAGTGGGCTGTGACACTTTTGTATTTTTATGTCTGATTTTGTAAGCATTAGTTTTTAAGTGAGTGAAACTTGGGGTACACAAGACAAATCAGATTCCTTAAAAGAGTACAGTAGTCTGGAAAGGTTGAGAGCCACTGGTTTAGGAGACCCTAGGAAAGAGGGGTAATGAAGACAGAGAACCAAAGGTTGGGGGAGAGGAGTCCCAGAGAAACAACAGTATAAAAGACGGAAATCCCAGGAGGGAGAGGGACTAGTAAAGATGCAGCCACGTACAATAAATTGGGATGGGGGGGAACCAGGAGTGGCTCCTTCAGGTTTCTTTAGAGGCTCACATACTACAGTGATGAGTGTTAACAGATAGATATTTACAGGACAGTGAAGTAGTGACAGATGGAATATGCCCCCTCCCCCCAATACTCATATTGTTGTACTTATGAGTAAGAAATGTTTCAACTCCCTGATTTAGGGCCCAATTCTGCTGCCCTTACTCTTGCTGAGTTGTCCAATTGAAATTAGCTGGACTCTTTGAGGAATAAGACAATACTCAGTATCAGCCCTGCCTTTAGGGATTAAGATTAAAGCAGTCTGTACAAAATGTCTCCCTGATGAAATACCAGACACACATTTTTGCGATAACCTTTCCTGCAAGGATGGCCCTGCACTTCTCACTGAAGAAGAATGAAACAGACACCCACTGGATTCCACTGATTTTTGCTGTTGTTGTTGGATTAGCCAATAACCAGAAAGCAGGATCTTTAGGGGAATTTCCCTGGTGTTCTCAGAGGCTTGTGGGGAACGTTTTCTAAAACGTCCTGCAATTGCTTACACTGGTGTGAGCAATGGAGGGAGGCGAGCCCTAACGGGGTGTTTTAACATCATGCCTGTCAATGAGAGCTGCTCTGACTGTGAGCACACATTGGTCTCCCCCTTCCAGGCTGATGGACTAGTCACTGAAGGCCTAAAGCTGCAGTGGGGCCTAATTCCCTGTCTCCTCCCGGGCCCAGGTAGATGTGCTCAGGCGGAATGTGGGTGGCCTAGAGGGGGCTTGGGCGTGGGGGTGGATGTCCAAGGGGGGAAGGGAGGGCAGGGGCGCGTGGGCCCCCCCGGGGCTGGGAGACAGCCTGGGGCTTGTTCAGCCAGCCCTGGGCGCTCTGGGCCGGGGCGCTGCCGGGTTGCAGTTTCCCGAGGACCGAGCAGGGAGGCGGACGCGGGCCGCTTCCGGGAGAGCACAGGCCGGACCAGCCCGCCGCGTGTAGCCGCCGTGCGCAGCCTGGAGGCCGGCGCGATGGGCGCCCACAAGCGAAAGAGCCCGGCGCCGGGCCCGGGGGCGGCGGAGACCAAGAGAGCCCGCGGCGCGGAGGGGGAATTCACGGGCACCCACTTCAAATCTCTGCTGCGGGACCCCGAGACCGCGATCAAGGGTGAGCCGGGGCGGGAGCTGGGC
Source organism: Terrapene triunguis (assembly GCF_002925995.2). Taxonomy (NCBI): domain Eukaryota; kingdom Metazoa; phylum Chordata; order Testudines; family Emydidae; genus Terrapene; species Terrapene triunguis. The sequence continues at coordinate 8,767,432 of NW_020664381.1, forward strand.
TCGACTTACACGTGCTTCCCGCGGGGGAGCCTGCTCCCGTCACTGCTGCTGCTGGGGGCATTGCCACCCCCCGTGCTGCTGCTGCCCCTGCCCTTGAACTGGCACTGGCGGGGCACCAGCATGGGGTGTCCCCATGCTGCTCTTTGAGTTGTCACCGGCCATCGCCCCCTCGTGTTGCTGCCTTTGCACTCTTTAAAGTGTGCTGAGTTCCTGTTGCGTTCGCCCCCCCCGCCCTGCATTATTTCCCAGGTTCGCGCACACTGCACTGCTCCCCGTGCTGCTCCAAGTGCATTACGGTTCCGTTCATGTTGATCTCATGTATTATGGCCCATTCCTGCGGGGAGGGGAGGGGGGATTGAGACCCACACCTAGGAGCTTGTTTAGTGCAGGTGCCCCAGTAATAAATGAATTATTGTTGCATTTGTACTGTGAGTCGCTCGCTGTTACTATTCACAAAGATTTTGCATTTTCTCTCTCTCTCTCACACTTTTTCACTAGGCAGCCTTGGATGTAGTTAGGTGCATTATGTGTATTTTCTTTACTATACAAGTATTCCTGTATCTTATGCAAAAAAAGGGGGGGAGGGCACCTTTATTACTCCTTAAAACTATTTTGCAGTTTTTGCATGTTTAAATGAGCTTGAAATGATATGAAGTAATTCAGTGTTCAAGGTAGAAATATTCTTGGATAAATTCTGTCTTTTGTGGGGATTTATTCAGTGAAGTGTAGTTGGTTGCATTGTGCTCTTGTAACGTTCCCATTCTATATTAGTGAATGTACCTTTGGATTGGGAGTAATATGCCTAGCACTCAGATGAACATAAAGTGAGAAAGAAAATGTTAACAAGTAGATGATATTGGTCTAAGTTTCTTTCCATGCTGAATGTCACGTTCTCCATACCAGACACTTCTTCCATGAACCCTGACAAATTATAATGCAGTGTACAGAGTTTGTGAAGCTGGAATCAGGGCCGGCTACAGGCACCAGCTTACCAAGCAGATGCTTGGGGCGGCCACTTCGGAGAGGGGCGGCATGTCCAGCAATTCGGCGGACGGTCCCTCACTCCTGCTTGGAGCGAGGACCTCCCGCTGAACTGCCGCCGCAGATTGTGATCACGGCTTTTTTTTTTGTTTTGTTTGTTTGTTTGGCTGCTTGGGGCGGCCAAAACCCTGGAGCCGGCCCTGGCTGGAATAAAGGTTATATCTGTCATTTGAAAAGCATGCTTTTGATTACAGATGTAAATGCTTGTTTTCTTTCAGGTTTAGAAAACTTCGTCTCCACAGCTAAGACATTACCATCTACTGAACTATATGATGTAGTAGAGGGATATATAAAAATTTCTGTGGAGTGTGCTGAAATTTTCAGACTTTTGGATGGTGAAAGAAGGCCTGAAAGTGAAGTAAGTTGTCCACATGCATTGCATTTGTAATGGACAGCAGAGTGTGCACTGAATAGAACATTTAATAATTGTAGTATAAACACAGAATAAAAGAATTTATTTGGAGATCTGAGGAGCAGAAAAATCGGTTGTTAAGTTGTCAGTGGCCTTATAAGTTTGTCATAAAATGTAAAGGCATCCTGCAAAGCCTCTTACACGTGCTAAACCTAATGTATTCTGAATAGTCCCATTGAAGTCAAGCTCTGTAGTACTGAGGCCTTTGAATTTTGTTAAGAAAAGCTTTTATAAAACTCAGGACCAATAGAAATGTTTATACACACATACGCACACACAAATCTAATAAAAGCATTTGTTTTTAGATAAATAAGCCTTCCTTTGTAGTGTGTGATATCCAGCTATTGCAGCATTAAGAACCTGAAGGTAAAACTTATTGTCTGAGCTGAGAGAAATGCAAAACATAAACAAAGAGCATAAATAGTGACCAATAAACTGGATTTATAGAACTCTCTTACAGCTAATTATGTGAGGCGTTATTAGTAATTTAGGTAAAGAAGAGTTTGTTTACAACTGATTAAAGTTGATGGAGCCCCTTTTAACTTCCAATAAACAATCTCTTTAATAAAAACAACGAGGAGTCCTTGTGGTACCCACTCCATGCATCTGATGAAGTGGGTTTTAGCCCACGAAAGCTTATGCCCAAATAAATTTGTTAGTCTCTAAGGTGCCACAAGGACTCCTCGTTGTTTTTGCTGATACAGACTAACACGGCTACCGCTCTTTAATAAAGTATCCTCTCTGTCTACATAACAGAAAAACTATGTATACATTGTGTCTTGCTTTGTCAGCTGCTTGCTGTGTAGATATTCTTCCACCTACTGATAAAACACAGAGTTTGTAATTTGTAAGGCCCTGATGCTGCGGTACGGTTGAGTGTGTATTTAGGGTTTCACTGTGAGGCGCTCAGTGCAGTATTGGGGCTTAGGTATAGTTTTTGAGTTCTGTATATAATGGCATTACAGTAGTACACCTCTACCCCGATATAACGCAACCCGATATAACACGAATTCGGATATAATGCGGTAAAACAGTGCTCCGGGGGGTGGGGTGGGGCTGCACATTCCGGTGGATCAAAGCAAGTTCGATATAATGCGGTTTCACCTATAATGCGGTAAGATTTTTTTGGCTCCCGAGGACAGCATTATATCGAGGTAGAGGTGTACCTCAGAGTTATGAACACCTCGGGAATGGAGGTTGTTCGTAACTGAACAAAACATTATGGTGGTTCTTTCAAAAGTTTACAACTGAACATTGACTTAATACAGCTTTGAAACTTTACTATGCAGAAGAAAAATGCTGCTTTTAACCATCTTAATTTAAATGAAACAAGCACAGAAACAGTTTCCTTACCTTGTCAAATCTTTTTTTTAAAACTTTCCCTTTATTTTTTAGTAGTTTACGTTTAACACTGTACTGTACGGTATTTGCCTTTTTTTTTTTTTTTTGGACTCTGCTGCCTGATTGTGTGCTTCCGATTTCAAATGAGGTGTGTGGTTGACCGGTCAGTTTGTAACTCTGAGGTTCTACTGTATATTTGAGTATTATTTTCCATTCCATCCACATGTGCATCCTAGTGTCTTGTTTCCTTTTTTGAATGCTGCTGCACTATGAGCAGATGTTTTAATTGTGCTGTCCATATTGAGGCCTAGGTCTTAATCTTTGTTGGTTACAACTACTTTAGAATACAGTAAGTGTATGAGTAGTTCAAATGATTCTCTCTGATGTACTGTCTTGCCATTATCAACACTGAATTTCATGACCTTTGCAGCTGGAAACAAGGAGAAGAGTTGGTACCATGTGACCAGCCACCTCTTCGCTGCTCAGTAGTGATCCATAGACCATAGTATGGAAGCCTCTGCCCAAGCGTATTATTTCAGTGTTAACCATCTGGAAGAGAATCAGTGTGTTACCTTGAGTTTCACATTTGGAAGCATTTCCTCTTGTTGCACAGTTACTCATTATTTATGATGTTTACTGTTCTAATGTTCTTATTTATATTAGCTTGTATAGGGATATTTGAGGAAAGTAATGGCAACAATATTTTAAAATAAAATATCTCTGAACTTTGCAGATGCTGTTAATTTTTCAAGCTTTGGAAGCCATCTTGTTGAGAACAGCAAGTGACCTGTCCCATTTTTCTGTTGTGGGGATGAACATAGTAAAGAAGTTGATTAATAGCTATATGAAATTAATCTATGCTGCTTTGTATTCTGAAAGTCACAGGTAAGTCTAGTGCATACCAGAGTGAGAACCTGCGTTGGTTGCTCTGACATAGTCCCGATATGCTACCTTGGGCCACCATCCTGCAAAGACCTAAGCATGTGCTGAACTGTTTGCAATGTGAGGAGTCCCACTGACTTTAGGAGGACTGCTCACAGTGTATAATCTTAGGCACATACATATAAGTGTTTGCAGGAATGCTGCAGGGAGTAGCGCTGCACTTGACTTTAGCTAAGTCTGTAATTTTCCATTCTCTTCCTCTGCTTGCTTTGTTTACCCTAACTATGTCATTTGTGATATGAAACCTGCTTGAGGTGTAGAGAAAGATTTCCTTTTCTATTGCTCACCGAAGCTGAGCAGAACACCATGGTGATGGCAAGAAGTGTTGAGTTTGATTGTTGCTTCTTTTTCCTAGTCTTTTCACAAAATGTCGACACATTTGTAATAGAATTTCTCCATTAGCCCAACTTTTCCTCGACACCTTTTTCTGTCTCTTAAGTGTGACAACTAATTGATTTGATTGAATTTATTTCTTAATTTATTTATAACCTAAGTCCAAAGGAGGTACTTCCACAACCATTTCTTCTGCTTTGTCCCTCCATGGCAGTTGAGGTTTGGTGGGTGGTTCTTGCTTTACATCCCAGTGCCTCATTTGGATGAGGGAAGGTGCTTATTGATTCAAGGACCCTGTCTGTGGCATTCAGAGCTCTTCGTCAGCTCTGTGTAAGTTCGAAAGCTTGTCTCTCTCACCAACACAAGTTGATCCAATAAAAGATATTACCTCATCTACCTTGTCTCTCTAATATCCTGGGATCAACATGGCTCCAATAACACTACCAACAAAATAATGTACCCTCATAATAATGACCCCAAAATACAGCTATTGGAGAAATCCTTCCAGAGCTTGCTTAAGGGAAACAGCTTTGTTGAATTTCAGATAGGGTATTTTGACTTTTAGTAGCTACATTGGCCAACTGGAAAGGCCAAGGGGTTTGGCAGTCACAAAACAATTATTTTCATGTCAGTTGCACCAATGGGGCATAGAATATAATGATTACAACAATTTGCTGAGAACGTATGTTGTCCAGTTGAAGCATAAAGAGGTCATGTTGTTGTGGCATATGGAGGCAGGATCTCTGCTTTGTATGCGTCTTCTCCTCAGGATTTTTTATGAATGATAACATTTCTAAATTAAATTAATGGAGATGTCCTATCTCCTAGAACTGGAAGGGACCTTGAAAGGACATCGAGTCCAGCCCCCTGCCTTCACTAGCAGGACCAAGTACTGATTTTGCCCCAGATCCCTAGGTGGCCCCCTCATGGATTGAACTCACAACCCTGGGTTTAGCAGGCCAATGCTCAAACCACTGAGCTATCCCTCCCCCCTATTGGAACTTTAGGGCTTGATCCTGCAGCGATTAATAATGGCATGTCTTTGCACATCAGAAAGGGCTGCAGAATCGGGCCCTTATGGCCCCAGTTTTGAAGTTAACAGCAAAATCATGTTGACAGTGGATGCAGGGATTGGAGCCTTCATTTCCGGCGCTCTCCCCCTTATTCTGGAACATCAACATCCAGCCTCCCAGTATATTTGTGTGTGTAAGCTGAGTTGATAGGAACAATGTAGATGTACATTCCCTTGTGCCTACTCCCTCTACATCAGTACCTCTGACTTTTTCTTTTCGTTACTCAGATAGATTTCCACTCCAGTCAGTGAGTAAGGACTGAGTATAAAATTTGAATGAAAACTAGTAAGGACTTCAGGGTTTGGTCCAGTGACAGGAATACAGCTCTTTTTCTGCATTCTTTAACAAAGAAAATAATAATAAGCAATAATAATACAAACAATTTTATAGGAATGAATTAAGGCACCATCTTCTAAACACTTATGTTGGTGCTTAACTTTACTGCCAGGGGCAGTTCCAATGGCTCTGCTCCCCATACTAAAGTTAAGCACATGCATAAGAATTTGCAGGCTCAGGGCCTTGATCTGAGAAACATACTTTTTAAAACAGGCAATATGAAAATAAGATTGGCCAGAATTAGGGAAAAGTCACGTGCATTTTGCCTAAATTAATAACAGTGGTTGCTTTGTAAAGATGCTGGATCTTGCATTCCTTATTGAGCCATGGCTTCCCTGGACTGTGAGAGCTTTGCATGCAGTAGGAATACAGGATCAGGTTCAGTGTGGTTAGAGCTTAGCTTTCCTGACTGTGCTTGCTTACTCACGTTGGGACAGACTCCGAGTGCTTTTCTGTGCCTGCAACTCCCACTGACTTTGGTGGAAGTTGTGGCTGGATGATTTGAGAGGTATAATTTCTCACATTATAATGTCTGTGTAACCATCATTCCTGCAATAACACGCATTCCCCCCTATTTATTCACGTAGGATGACTCGAGTATGCCTCACCTTGCTGTCGGCCATGGTGGCACAGGGGCCAGATTCTGCAAGGGATGTCTATAGCCATTTTGATTTTAATAATAAATTCCTGCCTGGATTAGTGAAGAAAAGAGATAAGAAGGTAAAGTGAGCAAAGTATCTGCAGGGGTCAGATGAGCTGGCATGGAGGTATCTTCCGTTTACTTTTGCTAATTTTTAAAGTAAACTTGCTAATGCGACTCCACTGTATTTTCATCCACTACTGCTTCTCCACCTCTTCCTTCCCCTTTTCTGTCTGATTGTTTATAATAGGCACTAGCGCTGATCTATGAACAGTTTCCCATTCACTTAAATGGGAAACACCCAGGGGTCATGGATGTTTCTAAGTGTCTGTCGTTATTAGAGATCTTGTGTAACGAAGTCCTGGCACCCATAGGAGTTGCTCATTTCATTTCCATGCCTGCTTGATCTCTGCTACCCTGATGAAGTGGAGCGCCTGAAGATTATAATACCATAGGGAAAACTGGTTGAGTTTTGCTGCCATAGTATTGGGTGACCTAGTTTGTTATGAAACTGCATCATGGCTTATTATGTGGTTTGGTGGCCATAGGAAAGAACTGCCATTAGATGACATTTTAAGGCTAGAATGGAATGAAGGCAAAGGCAATGTTTTAATGCTTTTAATTTGTTTCAGAGGGGTGGAAATTGTCCAGTTCTAAAATTAACAGGTTAAATCCTGGTCCTGTAGAAGTCAGTGGGAGTTTTGCCATCAATTTCAGTGGGGCCAGGATTTCACCCAATATTTATGAAAAAACTATACTCTGCTTTGGAAATTGTAACTAATGGTTTTGGGGGAAAATCGGTTGGGTTTTTTTAATGTTAAGTTATTAGGAGTGTCAAGTGTGGGGTTTTGCTGCAGGATCTACCTTTGTGAGCTCTCACATCTTAATTGAAGGACTTGGGTGTTAAATCTTTATCCAGGATATTCATTTAACAACGTGTTCATTAGTCATGGGAGTAAATTAGATATTATTAACCAAAACAGAGTTTGACAGTGCCTGAAAATTCCTCCTCGTCTCAGTTGTTCAGATTTCACTCCATTATGATGTCGTCATTTCACTAATTCTCTAGTTGTAATAGTGTCTCAGGATAGACCAAGCCTGAATTTCTAATGTAAAAATCAAGCAGAAAAGCAACAAACTCCCTAACTTTTTGACAAAATCTTTCATGTCCCCACTGCTATTTCTTTTCTTTTCCCCTTTTTACAAGTCACTTTTAAAGGGAAAGTTGTTTCACATTGTACCCCAGTAATTATATTTAATTTGGGGATTTTTACATATAGTTTAAATGACATACACTAACGCAGTGGCTCTCAACCTTTCCAGACTACTGTACCCCTCTCAAGAGTGTGATTTTTCTTGTGTACCCCCAAGTTTCACCTCACTTAAAAGCTTCCAAAATCAGACATAAAAATACAAAAATGTCAGCACACTGTTACTGAAAAATTGCTTGCTTTCTCATTTTTACCATATAATTATAAAAGAAATCAATTGGAATATAAATATTGTACTTACATTTCAGTGTATAGTATACAGAGCAGTGTAAACAAATCATTGTCTACGAAATTTTAGTTTGTACTGACTTAATTAGTGCTTTTTATGTAGCCAGTTGTAAAACTAGGCAAATATCTAGATGAGTTGATGTACCCCCTGGAAGACCTCTGAGTACCCCTAGGGGTACACGTACCGCTGGTTGAGAACCACTGCACTAAAGGGCTAGGGATTTCATTTTCCAGATGGAAGTTAAATAATTAATCTTTAAAAATAATTCTAATTTACAGTCAGATCCTGTGGCCTTTATGCGGACAGAACTCCTGTCAGTTTCTGTAGCATTGCCAATACACCTTGGTCCTGAGCAATAGCTCCCCGTTAGTCTGGTCCTTGGCTTGTCTGAGTAGCTCAGCAATCTCTGGTGGTTTGGTGATGTGCGTAAATGGGGATTAGAGTCTGACTGCCAAACCACTTATCATTTGTGACCTAGCCCAGGTATTCAAAATTGAAAAATTAGTGAACCAACCAGCCTTCCTAACTAGATGCTAAGATATGAAAGTAATCTCCACAGGTTAATAGACTGTGGTTGACAAACTCATGTAGTTTATCAGAGTAATATACTGGGGATGTGTTTATATAAAACATATCTATACAACTTATTACATATTTTATGATAACAAACTGCTGCTGTAAAATTTTTGCAATTGTGTACAAGCTATATGCTAAAAGTGTCTTTTAATTTTCTTTTAGGGGAAACCAGATGTCCGTATGGCATATATTCAGTTTGCTCTCTCCTTTTTAATTGCTGGTGACAACACTATCCTAGTACAAGTGCTAGAGTTAAAAGGTACTTAACAATTACTGCTTTTGTTAAAGGAGTATCTTTTAAAGATCACATTTAAAAATATGAACCAATTAAATAGCATTGACAAGACAAAGGAAATTCAATTTTAAAAACTGATTTTAAATAAGCTTATGCTTTCCAAAACACTTGGCTGTACTGGCTGAAAATAACGGTCATGGTATTGCTTATGCTGACCGCAAAGAGACTGCAGGGTAAATAGGAAGGCCTAGATGACCCAATTCATGATAAATAAGCTTATAGTACCTTCAGAACCACAAAGATCAGATGACAGAGGAGACTTTATGGCTTTTAAACTTCTTCAGAATGTAATAACATTGGATGTGCTGCCTTCTTTTAAAGTTAAATGTTTAAAAATCAGGCAAGATCTAGTTTTTGAACACAGTGAAATTCATCCCTGTGCAGATAGCCTGTGCAAGGCCCGTGTAAGTCCTTAGAATGGATTGTCCTTGGGTCAAATGGCCACTGTCTCTGGCTGCTGTACCCCTTAAGCCCTTCATTTGGGCTCTGCGGGGAAGTGCCATCAGAGGGTGTTTGTACAACCCCCGTATGTTGAGGAAGAGGCAGCTGTACTAGCCCCACATAGAATAGCTCACAGAATTGCAATAGAGAAGGAATCAGGGTTTTTAGCTAATTTAGGGTCTGCTTCTGAAAAGACTTATCTATGCACTTGACTTAACATACTAAGAACTGGATCCAATGCTCATTGACGCTAATGGGAATACTCCTGTTGATATCAGTGGGCCTTGGATCAGACCCTATAATTAATCCCGTTGACTTCAATAATTGTAGGTCCTTCAGGGCTGGGGCTGTCACTAACTATATGTTTACACAGAGCCTAGCACAATGGGGCTCTGACCCGATTGAGGTCTCTAGGCGCCAGCTCAATATAAATATTAAATAATAATAACTGAGCTAACTAACTGCCTAATAATTCTTACAATAGGTATTTCATAAAAGGCAATGTTACAGCAGTTTGTTTATCACTGTATTATCTGTTCACCATGTATGCTAATACGCATATTTTTGTTCATCTTTAAATACAACACAGAGATGAGTGACATGACATTGAGGACAAACAAGTACAAATTCCCTGAAATTAATTTCATAGTCAAATGCTGCTTGTCCTCAGATCACGACTCTAACATTTGAAATATGTTCTTAGATTTCATTCCAGATATTCTTAGGACTGGATTAAAGGAAGATAAAGTTTCTACTATCAATCTTCTGCTTTCCACACTGGGAACAAAGGTCTGGTATGCCCTTGAAATGGCTTTGTCTCTTGCTTTCTGTTTCTCTTGCTACTGAAGACAGCTTTGCAATGCATTCCCAAAGAATATACACCTATTTATTACTCTGGCATTGTGCTGCAAAGAATCATCAGCATTTCTGTTGCTGAGCTTGTTCATCGGGGGTTTATATGTTGGCCATAAAATTGTCTCAGGGTTAAAGCTTGTCATGTGATATTTTTTAAGTAGAATTTTAAATTAAATGATCACGCGGCTGAATTTAAAAGCTACTTACTGCTTGTATGTAACGTTTCTCATACATCCCATCTCATTTACCTCCTGGAGAAATGGGGTGGTATATCTGCAATAAGTTATGACTCTTACTTCGAAAATCTAGCTATTGAACACACTGCCTCACTTCCAGAAGGAACAGAGCTTTTATATTGGGGGCTGTTGGGGCAAATGGGGTGCAGAGAATTGTCCTTGTCTGGTGGGTAAAGCCCCTTTACCATAGGTTTCCAATTAAAGACATAGTCTTGATAGGGTTCTGTAGCATCCCTCATCATGACCTCCTGACTAGAGATAACTGTTGCGGTCTGGATCTACTTGCAGTTGAGACTGGGAGTATCCTGATTTGGGGCTAGTGATGTTGTCTGCCAGGCAAAGCTGTTTCTTGATGGACAAGAGGAAAATGGTGGCTTTTATAATGAAGGTTTCTAGTAAAAACCCAGGGCTACATCCAGGAAAGCTGCTGCAGGGAGGACTACTTTCCATGTGCCATGTAAACCCATTGAAAGAGAAGGGAGAAGTTGGTTCTGTGATGGGATGTCATGTTGCCTGGTTCTCTCATGGGGTGGGGAAAGCAGATTTAAGTTACATCAAGGCTGCTATGGAAGCTTGATAACAGAAGTAATTGAGAATTGCTGTGGAATCAGTTGTCTTCAGCTGCTTTGGCCATATCCCCTTGTGTATCAGCAGTTTCCACTTTTTGAGCTCTGTTGCCCCTTCTGTCCCTTTTCCATATGGAAGAAACCTAACAGGAAAGGGAAACTGACAATATAAATGAAAACTGTGCTTTTGTTTACGTTAAATTAAACTTTAAAAAAGCTAGCATGGTGATTGTAAAATCAGGACCTTAGAAATCAGGGAGTTCCAGAAATGAATTTTTCTCCTGCATTGTTAGCTTGTCTGTGTTGCATATCTTATTCTGGTATGTATCATGGTTGAGTTAATAACATAATACACAAGGTTTAAAATTTAACAAGGAAAACAGGAATTAAAAAATGAAGCCGAGAAAACATTATGGGGAAACCCATTAATTTTTGGAATTTCCTTGCTGGATGTTACAGGGTTAATGCTATATTCACAGTAATTTTTTACATTTACTTTTGCTGCAAGGTTTTGTTTTTTTGTGGTTATTTTTGCAGTAGGGAAGTGGGGAGGAGGCATCTGGAACTGTTTGTTGTGTGAAATTTATATGCACCTCAGATTTTTCCCATAGAGCTTGTAAATTCCTTGAACTGCGGCTACAAACAAGCCTCAGCTATCCAAATCTTGCTTAACCAAAACTCTTGGTTCTCCAAAAGTCAGACGTGTCCCCTGAAGGTCTGATTGAAGCTCAGGTCCTGTAGAGCTGCAGAAGACTCTGATTCTGCAAAGCTTATCTCTTAGCCTGGAGCAAACCAGTTGCCATTGCTAACATCTGCTTGGTGCATTCATTGGATTACTCTGGTAACAACTCTTGCCAGCTTCCCCCAGTGGATTTTGTCAGCTCCTGTATTGAGAGTAGAGCCTTCAACATACACAAACTCCATGTGTAGCTAACACTCCCTCCTCTTCAGATTCTATAGTTAGCAAGCTCTGTCAGTTTTTCTAATAGCTTTCCAGTTCCTTGTCTGGAGCTAATGGGGTTTTGGCATTCCAAAGGCGCCGGAAGCTCCTTAGTCCAAACTGTGGCTCTAGTCCTGCAAACACTTAATATGCTCAGTGCTTAAAGTAGATTGAAACAGGAGAGGCTGCTCGCAGTACACTAGCCAAGAAGGAAGAGGAGTGGTGGGAGAGGGCTGCTTCCCCAAGCCAAGGAGAAAAGGGGAAACGCTTCTGTTCTAGTAGAGGAGAGGGAGCTGCGCAAAAGCAATACCAGTGCAAGGTGTGATGGAGACTATTATTTTCCATTTCGTTGTAATTTGCAATACACAAAAGACTTTCTTTTTATTGTTTTCAGGTGGTTCAAAATAAGAGTATCAGTAAGACGCAGAAGGTGCGTTTTTTTACTGTGGAAGTGTTAAGTCACATCGCTTCTCTTTACCGTTGGAATGGGATTACCGATGTCAGCACTGAGGATGTCAAGGTCTGGTAATTTCTTTCGTAAGATGTTTCTCCTAATTCCCTATCCCGTACCTCTTTCCTCACTCTCCTTGCTTGAATCTGTGCAGCCTACAAACAGGAGGAATAGACAGGTGGGGCTAGGGCTATCTCTATTTATGATCTCAAGAAGAGGAGAGAGCCATGCCATACACTGCTTTAAAGAAACCAACAAACAACTTGCCTGGGCTGGAGACTACTAGTGCTTCAGTCCTAGGAAGAGTGGCAGTAGGGCTGCCCCTTTTTTCTGATTGCCTGAAGGGTGCGGAGGGACCTCTACCTTCATGTCGCTTTGGGGGGCTCTCTTTTCTGTCCCCCAATTTCTGGAGCTCCAGAGCAGAAGTGCTGCCTTTGGGGCATGCTGATACTTCAGCATTCTTCTCTGCTTGACTGCCAGGAAGAATTTGCTCCTGCATTAGGGCAAGACGGAGTAGGAGAGAGCAAAGACTAGACTGTGCAGTGCCTCTCTCAATATCCTTTCCATGTACCCAGTTTCCATACATCAGACTGGGCTGACTCTGAAATAATGCCCCAGAATAAAGAGCAGCCTCATCTCTGGGGCGGATTCTGCTCTTGCTTCCACCAGCAAATGACGTTACGCTTGTATAAAACTGTCTTTAATGAGTTAAGAGTCATTCTTCTGAAACCTAGTACCTGCTAGCACTGCATTGCTGCTGCGTAAGTCGCTTTGTTTTTACTTTACATAACAAGAATTACACGGGTTGTTATCTTTTAGTTCCACTTTTGTGTAATGGAAATATCTGAGATGTGGTGTATCTAAATTGTCTTAGGACCTTATGCAAAGCTTATGGAATGGAATGAAAGACTCCCATTGCTTTTAATGGGCTTTGTATCAGGCCTTTATATCAGTATCCATAGATTTTAAAAGACCAACTCTCTCCATGAAAACTTCTACCATTAATGGGCTGTCTCTTTGTCAGCTCCTATCCTGGTACCTACTGTATATGCAGTTCAGGTTATAAGAAGCCTGTAAACTCCTGGCAAGGACCTGTTTCCATTAAGTGTTTAATACAGAGCCAGGCACACATATGACTCTACATGAGTTTGAGCTGTGAATTATTCACACTGTTGCAGTGTGGATCAAACTGCTGCTTTGTCAGTAGGTTTTGTGATTTCCCAACAATAACTTGCCAATGAATTTTGCATTTGCAGAAGTCTTAAACTCTGCCATATCTAAAGAGTTAAAGTAACCAGTCATTGACCTGATAAATATTGCTGGTCTGTTCTCTCCTCTCATTTTTGTGCTGTATCTGTAATGGAATTCATGCTTTTTCATCCCTGAAGAGTTAGCATGTGCAGGACATCTTTCATGTACTGTATTAAAATTGTTCTCGGTGTGGCCAACATCTTGACCCAAAATTGGCCCAAGGAACATGTTATTTGTTTTGTATGCTTCATGCTGATAGCATCTGTGATTTCTGTGACAGTTTTCTTGCACTAATTTTTAGTAGTAAGGCTGAAAGTAGACATTTCAAATTAATTTTTAAATCTTAATTTTTATGGTGCCAGCACATTGTTTGGCCATAATCCCTTTATAAAAGTGACATACTTACATCTCTGTTTAGCTTCATTTTTCGCGTTGTTCATCTGGCATGCTTCTTTTTACTGTCTTTATTTCTTGCCAGAAAGCCCTAGGTGGCAATGCCCTGTAATTAATAAAAACACTCCCAAGGTATGCAATTTGAGTCCTATGAATAGAAGGAATCCTATATTATTGAATGTGTTTAATACACAGGTTAAAACTTGCCTTGTTAACTTAACCAAAAACTAAAGTGAGTGAAGTAGGAGTTGTCTGTGTATAAATCAAGCTGTATAAAATACAGATAAAAGTGAATTTGTTGTAAAATTTTCTTTCATTAAACTAACAATTAAAATGTTTGTTTTTCACAATTCTCTTGTACATTGTAGATTACTCAAGATCCTGAAGAGGCAGGAAAGGTCATGGTAAGAGAACTGGTTCATAACTTCTTAATGGACCTGTGTTGTTCTCTGAAACATGGCATTAATTTCTATGATCGAAGCCTTGGCACGTCTGGCAGGTGAATTAACAGGGCTTTTTTGTCTATATTCATTTTGGGGGGGAGGAAGGGGCCATTGGGTTTCCAGTCTGTATTTCATAGATTTTTAAGGAAAGAAGGGTACCATTCTAGTCACCTAGTCTGACCACATGCATAACACAGGCTATAGGATTTCACTCAGTAATTCCTGGATTGAGCTCAATAACTGGGTGGAACTAAGGCATATGTTTTAGAAAGACATCCAATTTCAATTAAAAGATTTCAAGTAATGGATAATCAACCACATCCCTTAGGCATCTGTTCCAAGAATTACCCTCCCTGTTTAAAAATGTTTTCAGTTTGAATTTTTTAAGCTTCAGTTTCCAGCCATTGGATCTCATACTTTTGTCTGCTAAATTAGGGATCCCTCTCGGATCAGGTAGCTTTTCTCTGCACAGGTTCTTATAGACTGTGATTAAGTTGCCTCTTAACCATCAGGTATTTGAGAAGCTAAATAGATTAAGTTCCTTAAGTCTTTCATTGTAAGGTGGTTTTCCCAGACCTCAAATCATTTATGTTAGCATAAAGTAACAAAGATGAAATTGCTAATGTTGACCTTACGACGCCGAAGTGTCTGTTTTAATTTACTGGCTTATGGAACTACAAATACATATCCTTGTCCCCCTAAATTTAATGTGAGTTTTGCTATTAACTTCAGTGGCACTAGAATTTGGTTCATAACACCTGACCAGCTTTTTCATTTGTCTCACAGTCACTGTTGGCTTACTGGATAAAATACATATGCACCCAGTTTATGACCAACAGGGAAAATAATCTAAACTTTTATGTTTCCATGGAGGGAGGCGGGTACAGTGATGTTGTGCTTCATTGCTAGACAAACCAGTTGGCTGAAGTCCATTTATAACTCTAATGGGGGGGAGGGATAGCTCAGTGGTTTGAGCATTGGCCTGCTAAACCCAGGGTTGTGAGCTCAATCCTTGAGGGGGCCACTTAGGGATCTGGGGCAAAAATCAGTACTTGGTCCTGCTAGTGAAGGCAGGGGGCTGGACTCAATGACCTTTCGGGGTCCCTTCCAGTTCTATGAGATAGGTATATCTCCATATTCAGGCAGATTGTTTTCTTGCTTTGGGGTAAATTTGAAGAGCTGTTCCCTTGGCATTTGCAACATTCTCACTTTGCTCAGGGTCGTTTGAGAAGAAGCCATCTGCAATGCCATGACTGAACAGATTTTAAAATAACCTATCTTCATAAGGGGGGCTACAGAAAAATATTTTCCAGTTTAATATAATGCTATAATTCTATGTTTTTAAGTTTGTGATATTTGGTTAGAATATTTTTTGGAATATCTCAGTGATACTGTGTTGATGAGGGCTCTGTTTTAGCTACAGTACATCATGTAAGAGACCTTTAGCTATATTCTATTCTTAGTTACACCAATATAAATCCAGGGTGACTCTATTCATGTCAGAGGAGTCACTTTGGATTTACACCAGCAAAAATGAGAGTAGAGCAGAATTTGACCTCTTGCATTATAACATTATTAATACTGGAGTTACTGAGCTAGTGGAGTGCTTAAAATATTAAAATTGTGACTTTCCCCCCCCCCCCAATTTTGTCTTTACAGAGGAGGAAATTTGGTGCTTCTGCGCTTTCTGCTGAATTTAAAAACTGCAACAGAGGATGAGATGGTTGCTGATCTTATGGTCAATATTCTTAAAGTGTGCCCAGATTTACTGAATAAATACTTTAAGGAAACCCAATATTCCTTCATTCCCAGACTGAAGTCAACCTGGTTAGACAATATCAAATTGCTAAAAAAGGTAAGAGAGAGATGGAAAATGTGTGCTTTTTGTATATGGAAAAGCCCAGTTTTGAGGCTTTTTTTTCTTTTTTATAAATACATTTTACATTTTTTTTTTTTTTTATTTTTTATATATTCCTTTTTTTTTTTTTTTTTTTTTTTTTTTTTTTTAAAGATCAACATTTTTTGTTTAAACAAGTACTATTATTTTGTATGATTGTGTAATACAAATGACAGAAAAGTCAAACACTCATAGCCTACCTAAAACCACTTAACAAGGAAATTCAATGCTATATTGGACAATTTGCCCTTAACTCCACCTGTTACAGCTGGGTATTGCAGCACATTCTAAGTACTGTTAGTACGGTGCAAAATTTACCACTCTTGGGATGCCATGCAATACATGGGCCCAATCAGTTATATTGTGGAAATAATTTTTTGTGTGTGACTTCAAATTGAAGATCTTGGCCTGAGCTGGTATAAATTGAGGATGTGTTGACTTCAGTAGAGCTAAACTGATTTGCACCAGCTGAGGATCTGGCCTCTTAATTGAAAGAATCAGTAGTTAGGTGTCAGAGGAGAATGTGCCTAAGCTGAGGCTCTAGTGGATGAAGATGTAGTGTGTTCCCAGCTGTGTACACATGCTGTTTAGTGATGTTCCCTCACCAAAAAGGCAGCAAGGCACTTACTTTAAATAATTAATTTATTTTAAAAATCAAATGAGATCCAAAGGCCCAGCTACAAAGAAGGTAAACTGTTGTGGTTTAAATGACCTAAACAGGAAGGACATAAGGGTTCTGAAATACCTTTAGTAATTGATGCTATGTTAGGAAAGAAGAGGCAGGATGTTGTAAAATAAATGTTGAAGATGGTAAAGAAAAAAGTTGCATCCTGTTTTCTGTGAACGCTGAGTAAAATGAGCTGTGGCTTGGAGCCATGGCAGCTTTGAGAAGTGTAGATGTAGAGTGAGAAGGTCATTTGGTAAAAGGCCATTCTGGGAGTAGAAAGAGGTATAAACATTTAGCTAAATTGGGAAAGAAGGAGTTGGCATTACAGTCTGTGAGAAAAATCCCAGTGAGGATTTTGGTTTTCAAGACACAAAAACAAATGGCTAGAGAATCCTTTTGTCCTTGCTGTATACTCCTCCGCCTTTTTTTTATCTTAAAATAGCTGACAGTGCCATCTGTTAAATAGAGCAGGGCTTCCAAGGATAATAGGCAAATTTTCTGCAGGTTTCCTGTGTAACTGAACATAAAGTTGATGTATGCTCTGCAGGATATACTACTACTCATTAGTAATCATCATTTTAGAATGACTATGTTTTAAGTAAAAAGAACAGGAGTACTTGTGGCACCTTAGAGACTAACAAATTTATTAGAGCATAAGCTTTCGTGGGCTACATCCCACTTCTTCGGATGCATATTTAAGTATGTATGCTCTGTGGTTAACTTTCGAGTGCCCTTCTCTTTGTGTGGAACCTGACATTTAGTACAGTTGTTAGTAACCTTTAACAAATAATATCGTGTTTGTAATGTATTCTGTAGAATTGGCTGCAAATCCGCATGATTACATCAGTCTTGGTTAAACTCTGTTATTTTTATTTCAGATCTATGAGGCTCAACCAGAGATTTCCAACTCTTTTAAAACTGCAGAGTTTATTCCACTCCCTAGATTGCTTTCTATGGTGATGGTAACAACACTTCCTGTGGTGTGCAATAAAACTATGTTCACCCAAGGATTAAATGTAAGAGCATTTTATTGTCTCAATGTGGCTTTTCCCAAACAACCTCCTTAGGGTTAAGAGTGTGAAAGGTGATCATCCAAGTAACTTTTAAAATCAATTAATTATCAGATTTTATGCTGAATGCTCCAAATTGTGACCCCAATTCAAGAAAGCACTTAAACATGTGTTTAAGTCCCACTGATTGTTGCTTTCATTAACTTCTTGTAAGCCACAGCTGTGCAACTGCTCACTGGCTGTAAGGGCTGGTATTTTTTCTTCTACCACATGCAGTGAGAATGCATGCGGTAAAAGAACCCACCTAACAACCCAGTTTTAAAAAACAATTATCTTGTTTACAAGTTTCAACAAATACTCCAAAATAAGTAGTTTGAATACAATGGATAGGGAAGAAGCACTGTAACTTTATTGTTAATTCAGCTTCTCTTTCTTTTAGTTACCCAGCAAAACAGTGAAACACACCATCTTGTCCCTTATGTCAACTATTTTGAGAAGAGCCCTGAAAAATATTGAGCACTGTCTGAATGAGGAAGTATGGCAAAAGTCAGAAATCTACACTCCACTGATGATGCAGGAATTTGTCCAACTGTACAGAGAAGCCCTTAGCAAGGTACAAAAGAGAAGATATTAAAAAACAGCAAGGGCCTAGAATTACAGGTTTGCAGCAGATAACTGCTCCAGTGCACTAGGGCACTCTGCCCCTGATTTATTGTATCCTGGGGTCCAAGCACATAAAAGTTCCTAGGTATTTTATAGACATTTTTATTAAGTGTTAATAACCAGTACTGTAGTACAGCATGGTAGCTAATAAATCTGGTCAGTGGAAATGCCAATAAAATTCTGTTCTAAGATGAATTCATAACATTGGCAGCTGGTGTGCTAGTACTGAGGAAAACTATTAAAATTAAGAGCAGCTTTTTAATAATTTAGGGCCAAATTCTACTCTCACTTTAAGTAAATTGAAGTCAGTGGAGTTCATCCCGATTTACACTCCGGTAATCTATAGCAGAAACTGGTCCTTGGTTTGAAAATGTTTATTACATTGAAATCCAGACAGCCAAAAAATGCTAAGCACTTGGTAACTTTTCATATCTGTTTTTAATATGGTGTTCTTCTTTGATATGTTTGTTCTCTGCAGAGCTGAAAATAAAAATCTGATTTCAGTCTGTATTCAAATTGCATAGTGTAAGCAATTCTCCTTGTCAGTGTGTTAGGAATATTTGCATCATTACAGCATTGTGCAGCACTGAAGAGCTGTTGATTTTTTTTCTTGCGTATATATTTTGTCTTTAGCTTTTACCTGACATGAACAGCATAGTGGCGGTCTGGCAGTCACTTCTAAAACAAGAGAGAGAACAACATGATGGGGAGAGAAGGGAAGACACCATTTCCACTGAGGAGGAAATGACTGAGATCACAGAAACCAATGAACAGCACGGTAGGAATATATTTGTAGGCATAACATCCTATATGTATATAAACAGTCATGGTGAAATCCTGGCCCCATTGAAATCAATGGAAGTTTTGCCACCATTTCATTGGAGCCTGGATTTTATCCTGGGTATTTGGTATTCAGTCAGTATGGTCCTTTGGCAAGGACCTTTGTCTATAGCTGTGTTCCAACATTTTTTTAAAACTGAGTCCCTCTACAGCAGTGGTTCTCAAAGCCGGTCCGCCACTTGTTCAGGGAAAGCCCCTGCCGGGCTGGGCCGGTTTGTTTACCTGCCGCGTCCGTAGGTTCGGCCAGTTGTGGCTCCCACTAGCCACGGTTCGCCGCTCCATGCCAATGGGGGCTGCGTGAAGCGGCGGCCAGCACATTCCTTGTCCCGCGCCGCTTCTTGCAGCCCCCATTGGCCTGGAGCAGTGAACCGCGGCCAGTGGGAGCTGCGATCAGCCGAACCTGCGGACGCGGCAGGTAAACAAACCGGCATGGCCCGGCAGGGGCTTTCCCTGAACAAGCGGCGGACCGGCTTTGAGAACCACTGCTCTGCAGAAAATCAAACCAGTCATGCCCCCTGCAGCCTAGCCAATTATTGCTAATGGTCTACATGTCTTAATTGATATGTCTTCTGTGCACCCACTCTTACTTTGTGCCCTCCCAGGGTGGCATGTCCCATGCTGAGAGAAACGCTTGTGTAGCTCTTCGCAATATGAAACTTCCTCTCCTTTCATAGGAGTTTTGTGAGCAGCAAAACAGTTGTTAACATTGACACTTAAATCAGAGGCCAGTGATGATACTTTAGCACCTATCATAACAAACAGGGGAGTTTACACCTAAAAAGCAGTTGTTTCAGGCTCTCTGCAAACTCAGACAGGCTCTGCTGCATCAGTTACTCGCAGGTCATGTTTTCAAGGTTTTCTTTGCAGCCATTACAGCTAGAGATTTCATTTTTTAAAAACTGTAAGCTGAGAGTGTGGATAACAGTAGAGAGGTCTGTTCTCATCTTCCCATCTAGTTTTTGGGGGGGCGAGGGGATGTTCCACATTTTGGGAAACGCTGGCCAACAGGAAAAAAAATGTTGTAAAGAATTGTTCCGCTATTTTTACACTGTATTTATTTACTTCCACTAGCAGCTGTACAACAATTTGCCTTTATGCAGCCTCACATCAATTCAGCTGTCAATAAACCAGAAAAATAGTTTAGGCTGCTGAAATGCCTTTTGCTTGTAAGTGGATGGCTGCTGTACATGAATGAGGATGTTTCTGTTGTACCTGCTGCACATCTTACAGTCACTAAATGATCTCCTCATTCTAAGGCTTCACATTTGGAGATTATTATTTAAAAAACAACAGCAGGGGAGAGAGAAACCTTAGCTGAAATAAATAGTGATACATTTGCAGTATATACTGTATATGCAACACCAATGTACCCAATGTCAATGATAAAAAAGCAATGATATTGGTTAGCTGTATTCTTCACTTCAGGGCTTTGGAGCTGTGCTCCGGCTCTGCTCCAGCTCCAGGCAAAAACCTGCAGCTCCACTGCTCCGGAGCTGCTCTGCGCTCCAGCTCCGGGCTCTGCTCCAAAGCCCTGCTTCACTTTCCTATTTCTTTCTATCATTTACTTTAGAGCAGGGGTCGGCAACGTTTGGCACGTGGCTCGCCAGGGTAAGCACCCTGGCGGGCCGGGCCAGTTTTATTTACCTGCTGACGCGGCAGGTTCGGCCGATCGCGGCCCCCACTGGCCGCGGTTCGCCAACCCGGGCCAATGGGGGCTGCGGGAAGCCGCGGCCAGCACATCGCTCACCCGCGCCGCTTCCCGCCGCCCCCATTGGCCCGGGACGGCGAACCGCGGCCAGTGGGGGCCGCGATCGGCCGAACCTGCTGCGTCAGCAGGTAAATAAAACTGGCCCGACCCGCCAGGGTGCTTACCCTGGTGAGCCGCGTGCCGAACGTTGCCGACCCCTGCTTTAGAGATTGATAGATGGTATGCTTTTTAAGGGAAGAGATTGTATCTTCAGAGGTGGGGGGCACTATACAGGCAAATTTAAAAATGACAGGTCCCCATGTAAGAATTTGATCAACTAATCCAGATTTAAAAGTATAAATATTAATACAGAAAAAGGGGTGTGTATCCAATTCTGCTTCTTTTTATTAGTCAGCTGGACAGAGCCTAGCTCGTAGTGGATGCTACTGATAATACAAATAATAATACAAATGTGGGTTAGAGCAGTGATAGTCAGACCACTGTGGTTCAGGAGCCAAATTAGCAGTCAACATTACTCAAAAAAGCCACAGTAGTGTTAATGACGGGGGAAATATTTAGTGTGTGTGTATATTGAAATATACTATAAAAGAATATATTATTCTCACAGCAAATAAGTTAATAAATTAGTGCAAGTTGATAACTTAATTGGTTGATAACATAGTAAAAACCTCCTGACTGGTTACTAAATAAATCCCACAGTGTTTTAATAGCGTATGCTGCAAACAGGAGAGACACTAAAGAGCCACTTGCGGCTTGAGAGTATCACTGTGTTAAAACATTGTGAGATTGTGGGTTTCCTTTGTCTGAAGGAAAAATGAACTAATTCTAAATATATTCATTCTATCTGTGTTCAGGCTCAGATGATGCAGAGACCACTCTTCTGAAAGCTGTGTTACTTCAGGTCATATGCCTTTGTCAGAAGGTTGTTCCCCATTTGGTAGCTCAGAGCAACTTTGATTTCAGCAAACTGCTAAAAGGTAGGTTAAGGGTATTTAAATGTTCTTCAGCTGGCTAATGAAAGCATTAAAAGCCTCTAGGACAGGGGTCCTCAAACTGGGGGTCGGGACCCCTCAGGGGGTCACGAGGTTATTACATGGGGGGTCGCGGGCTGTCACCCTCCACCCCAAACCCCGCTTTGCCTCCAGCATTTATAATGGTGTTAAATATATTAAAAGGTGTTTTTAGTGTATAAGGGGGGGTCGCACTCAGAGGCTTGCAGTGTGAAAGGGGTCACCAGTACAAAAGTCTGAGAACCCCTGCTCTAGCAGGAGAGGTTGATTGCTTTTCTACTTAGTAAAAGGAACAGAAGTGTCCTCAAAAGAGTAACCTGTTTTAGACTCTCGATTACATCACCATTTCATTTTGCTGTTTGTGCAGGGCATAGCACTTCACAAACAAATGTAAAATGACAAGATCGCTGCCCCAAGGATTTAGCTTTAAAACTATAAATATTAAGGGTTACGGGGCATTGTTGTCTGGAGTGGTTCATGGTTGTAAGTGCCAGCCTCCGGGCAGTCTGTCAGAAAAGCAGGGCAAGCTGGTGCCATGTTCTATAATTAGATTTCCCCAACCTAGTAACAAATGTGAACTCCTGGATCACTGTAAGAGTGTTACCATGGAGTCACGGGCAGTCCCCTTGGGCACTCCAGTCTGTCTTGCCACCCAGGCAAGCTGGACTTAGTGATGGATGGTCACTAACATCAAAAATCAAAAATATTCAGGTTGCTCCCAGTCTCAGGAGACGAGTCACTTACCCCAGATCAGTTTGTACCTTAGATCTAACACCAAAAACAATGCTGGTAGCCAATCCTGTAATAAACTAATTAAGGATTTATTACCTAGGAAAAAAAATGAGAGGGTTTATTTACATGTTAAAGCAGGCAACTTATAAGCACAAATGAGTTACAGTCTGTGGTTCCAAAGGGTGACAGAGATGTAGTAATCTGTCCATTTAATGTCTTTTAGGGCTAACCTAGGTTGACTCTGGGGAATCTCTGCTCTTGTTTCTTAGCTCCAGCCCTTGTAAGAGTCTAAACAGCAAAGAGATAACTATTTCTTCTTGAGAGCAACTTTCCATGTCCATCCCCCGGAGTTCAAACTGATGGGACAAGAGCTCCTGCACGTAACTTCTTCCTGGGTGGACGGGGCAATCCATAAAGTTTCTGTCCTACGATGGCCTGGATAATCCTTCTTGGTGGGTGGGGGAACCCCTCTTCCTGCTGAGGCTCACAAGCTCATAGCAGACATTTTTAAAATTATAAAACAAAACTTTCATATTATCTTGCAGCATGGGATACAGACATTAGAAGTAAGATCAATGCATGGAGCAACTTACAAGCATTTTACAGAATCTAAATAGATTCTTACAAGTCTAACACCTGTCTTGAACAATACTAATATATAGGTCTGGTTTCCAAATATGAATTTGTCAGTGCTCAGCTGATGCCTTCAGACTTGACAACAGCTGGCACCTGGTCTGCCAGTGTCACAACAGGAAAAAGACATTTTTTTCTTAAATTCCATATCTGTTTTGTCACATCCACTCCTATTTTTAAATTTTAAAAATAATTTTCTAATCTACTTCTTGATGTTGTTTACAGAAAATTTACTTGCAAAAATCTGGAATTTCTAGGTGCCTAACTCATAAGAACATAACATTAGAAGGCCATACTGGGTCAGACCAAAGGTCCATGTAGCCCAATATCCTGTCTTCAGATAGTGGCCAATGCCAGGTGCCCCAGAGGGAATGAACAGAACTGGTAATCATAAAGTGATCCATTCCCTGTCGCCCATTCCCAGATTCAGGCAAACAGGCTAGGGAAACCATCCTTGCTCACCCTGGCTAATAGCCATTGATGGACCTTCCTCCATGAATATATCTAGTTCTCTTTTGAACCCTGTTATAGTTTCGGCAACATCCTCTGGCAAAGAGTTCCACAGTTTTACTGTGCATTGTGTGAAGAAAAACGTCCTTTTGTTTGTTTTAAACCTGCTGTCTATTAATTCCCAGTGACTTTCAATGGGATATGGGCGCCTAACTCCCTCAGGCCCCTATGACAATCCCAGCCTAAATAAATGATTTTAGAACTCTTCATATTTGCAACAACATTGCAATCTCTTAAAGGGATAGGGTAATTCATTAGAGGTTTAAAAAAATCACTTACCAATGCAGTGGTCTCTTCTGGAAGGTGTCAAAAGTAACCCTTTCTTCTTCTACTGCTCTGTTTTTTCAATCATGCTTCCTGCAGTCCAAGGGAAGAGGAATGGAATTCTACATGGTGTTGCTTCTGAGGGAAGTTCATAATAGGAGAATTATTAACAGTAATATGAGATGGTTTGAGTTTGGGCAACTGTTACATAGGAGACAAGGAGTGTTTCTTTGTGCAGCAAAACTGAGTAGAGAAGTATATACATTTTCTGTACCATAGAGCTAGAATAATTATCTGTACTATGTGCAGTCCCTTGTAAGGTATATAAGAGTAGGAGTTACATAAATTAAAAGTTTGTCAAGAAAAGGAGAGCCAAAAGTCTTAAAATAAATAGACTAATGCATGGGCTTCCCATCCCCCTTGTGCCCCAATCAGAGTGCACTGCCATGGTTAGTTTATTCTGTGGCTGCCTCACAAAATCATGTGTCCTGTGTGTCCCAGTATTTCTTGCAACATAATGGATTGATTTTTCCAAAAAACAAAAGGAGGGACATGTATCTTGATAAGGCAATGACCCCTTGGTATGTGTTTAGTTATAATGTGACACAAGGAATAAAACTTTAGCACCTCACATTTTTTGGCAGAAAAGTACGTTGAGAATTAGTCACAAATCTCCCATCCTCCTGCACAGAATTGAGCAGTCTGCCAGTGGGACTGAAGACAGGCAGTCTGTTTTTGACTTGTAACAATCTGTATGTTTAACAGCTGATCCCATTGTTTAGTTTTGCTGCTGGTGGAACTTTGGAGTTTTGTTAGTTCTGCTATCTTTTTTTAATGTGCTGTCCCATATACAAATTACACAATACAAGAAAAGAGAACACTGAGCTCACCCCATAGAAAATGAGATTATAGAGTGCATACCAGAGTGGAGTTAAAATATGAGGCAGCTCCCACTCTGTGCTTAATGATGGTAGCATCACTAGTTTTGTGAATTATATGGGTAGAATTTGATCTCTGATTAATTCAGGAAAATAAAGAATCCCATCTCAGTCTGTTTTCTGCTTTAGGTGAAAAATACCACTTGTTGCAAATAAATGATAAAAAGCTACTTTTGGTGAGATATAAGCCCAAAGTTCACTTGCGGTTAGTAAATATGCCATATCACATTTTGTAACCGTATGGGTATTAATCCAGACACCTAGGTCAAATTCCATGTTGTAGTCTTTGCTAAATTTCCCACTGCAATCTGAACAGCACCTGGGTTTTCTTTTTCATTTGTTATGTAAAACTACTGTTTGGAGTTGCTGCGTGATAACCCAAGGGGCTGTGTTGTCAAGGGTGGGCCTAATGATCCCTACAGTGTGAACTGGGTGAGGTCGTTTGGATTGTGTTACTCAGGAGGTCAGACTAGATATTAATCCTGGCCTTAAAATCTATGAATTTCTTGCTTGCTCACTTCATAAGAGTGCTTTGAGGCTTAAATAATGAATGTTTGTGAAGCTCTCTGAGATCTAGAAATGCAAAGTAATATTATTACTAACTGTTTTCCAACCCCAGGTATTGTCACTGAAAAAGGACTCCGAGAGGAGATCCCTCCTGTTCTACAGCACCATATACTGAAAGTGGCCCTGGAACTGCCGGCAAATAAATTTGCCTGGTTCAGAGTACAGGTAGGAGAATTGCAGATGCGTTTATCTGTTTCTTTTGCCAGTTGCCCTCATGTCTTTGTCTCTGATGCTGCACGTCTTTAGTGCCAGTCCTATCATTTCAGTGTCTGTTTCCATTAGGCAAGAGCCCGGGAATCATTGGCTCAACAAAGGCCTAGGACCTTTGTCTGTGGGAATAGAAATTCCCTCCTCTCCTAAGAAGGGTTAAAAGGGGCATCCTAAAATCTGCTGCTCCCAGAGGCAAGAGTGAGACTCTTCTGGACACCGAGGGATGGAAGGATTGTGGCTGCAAATCAAGGAGATGAGCAGGATGCTCAGGTGCTGCTTCTAAACACCTGCTGGAGAAGAACCTTACCCTAGGTGGCTCCTTGCTTATGCGAGTGGAGGCTTTCACAGACTCCCCTCTCTTCTCATTTACTCCAGGCAAATATAGGAAGAGACCCTCCTACAGCTGGCTGGAGAAAGGATTTGAACCTGCCTTGTGAGAGTTGGCAGTGGGGGAAAGAAGTGACTCAAGGCTGCCCTGATTGGAACCCTTCATGATAACAGATCCTCCATCATATTCAGCCAGCCATAGAGAACAGAGAAGAGACTTAAGAGGGAGCAGGAAAGATCTTTGAAACTGGCAAAAAAAAAAAATTTACTTCTTGCCAGTTTCAACAGCAGTGTAATTTTTCTGTTTTGCACACTACTAGTGTTAGGCAAGTGCTTAAAGGAAAAGTTAGAAGGCCATATTCAACAGTGATGCAAAGGGTTTTTGTATTTTGCACATTGGGTTGGTCAGAAAAGTAGAATAAGTAGTAAAGTAGTGCACATTTGTAATAATTCGGCACCTGTCAGAACAGAAGCGACTTACACTGATTTCCTATTCTTTGGGAGCTAAATTCAGCCCTGGGATAAATGGATTTATTTCCCCTTGAGTCAGTATTAGTATGACATCAGGATTATTGGTGATGAGGGAAAGTTAAAGGGTGTGGTGTTCTACTTAGACCCTTCTGTTAGTTGGTTTTCCTATTAGACACACTCCTTCCACTGCTCAAAGGCTATTATACTCATCTTGCTCACCCACTAATTGCAGAATTCGTTCAAATCACGCTACTTCCACTTGGCCAGCCCAAAAAAGCTCTGGCCTGCAAAACAGTTTTTGCTATTCTGCTGCCACAGTGTAACTTATTCCTGTCCAGTGTTATCACACAAGGGAAGTTTAAACCCATTATTCTTTTAGGATGTCTCGGAAACAGAAAAGGTTCGTGGTGAAAGATCAGTATTTTATTTACTGATGAAAATGTTTGTAACAAGTAACCATTCACAACTGAAAACGTCAACAAAACAACTGATCATCAAGGTAAGTTTTTTCTTTGGCCTCAGATACTTAAACACATTTATATAGTTTGTGCCAACAGCAGTGAGTTGATGTTGATCATGCTAATGTTGTTTTTTTAGCACTTTGATTTTAAAGAGTCTCTAATTTAATTTGACTGTAATTATTCACTCCTTGGCTCACAGCCAACCTGTTCTGCTCACATGAAATAGTCCCATTGGCCACAGTCTTTTTTGGGTAGCAGTGAATATTATTTACCCTTTAAAAAACAAATAAAAAAAAATCTACATTTTGGCACCTAAATAGAAGATGTCTGATTTTCAGAAGTGCTGAAGGCCCACAAATCCCATTGAAGTCAATGGCAGCTGCAGAAGTTTGGTGCCTCTGAAAATCAGGTCACTTCTAGTTAGATGCCTCAATATGGATTTAGGAGCCTAAATTAAAAAAATCTGGCTTAGGTGTTCCTAGGCCCTGATTCTGCAATCAGGTCCATGCAGGTGGATCGTTGTGACTGTGCATAGCCCCCGTGACTAGTGACTTCTGCACAGGTCCAGGAGCTTGTCCCTGGGTACCCAGTTGTAACATCATTCACAAACCAAAATGATATGGATTTTAAAAGTTAAATCTGGCATGTGATTACTGTTATCAGGTTTTATCACAGGTTGCATTTTGAAAGCTGGAAACAGCTGCTTTTATCAGAGAAATTACATAAGGAGTTCCGTTGTATAGTTCATGTCAGCCACTGAGATGCACGTGAGTCTGTTACCCACTAGTGTGCTCCTCTTGCTCATGGCACTAGCATTGGCTGCCACTGTCAGTAAAGCAAGGTGCCAGATCACAGATGAATTTTTAAGGACTTGGCGGGGAGGGATAGCTCAGTGGTTTGAGCATTGGCCTGCTAAACCCAGGGTTGTGAGTTCAATCCTTGAGGGGGCCACTTAGGGATCTGGGGCAAAATCAGTACTTGGTCCTGCTAGTGAAGGCAGGGGGCTGGACTCAATGACCTTTCAAGGTCCCTTCCAGTTCTAGGAGATAGGATATCTCCATTAATTTAATTTAATTTAATTTAATTTAATTTAATTTAATTAAAAAAACTTAAGTTACAATCCAAAGCCCTTTGGAGCTAGTGAGGGTCTTCACACTGAGTTCAACGGCCTCTGGATTTTAATGCTTGCATGGTAACACCACATCTGGGGCCAGTGGGATTCAGTACAAAATGTTGTAGAGGCTTAAAGACAGTGAACCTGCTTCCAGCGAAGACAATGACAGAACTCCCACAGATGTTATAGGGTTCAGGATCAGAGCTGGAATTTGGGACCCTGTAGAATTTCTGTTACAGTTACTTTTGGCAGCTGCATAGGAAAAGCCTGGTTCGTAAATGTGCAGTCCTTAATGGTGGTGGGTAAGCTCCTCTTGTGTGAGCCTCTGGTGCTTAACCATATTTACATTTAAAGGCAATGGTTTGGTTTTTTTTTTTTTTTTGGTAGTATATTTGATTGATGAGCAGAGATTTGGGCTGCCTGATTCATTTTCTCCTTTCAGTTCGTTCTATTTTCTTTGAAAGGGAGACATAAGCAGTGAGGTCAGGACAGTTGTATCAGTTCCAATGGGCTTTTCAAAATTCTTAACTTAATAAAAAAAAAAAAAAAAGGAAAAAAGTTTTAAATGAGTCTTTTTTTGCTTTATTTTTCAACATAATGGAATATAAATTGCAGGTATGTTTTCAAATTTTGCATTCTGTTCCTGCCTCTTTTCATGAGGGCTGAAAGTACTGTTCTTTTTTGAGAATTTGCCAGAAGTAGTTAATTATTTAAGAGTGAATCATTTTTTTTGATGAATTGTCATGTCAGATTCGTGTAATCAGAGATGCTATTTTTGTATCTGCCACTGTAGCACACAGAGTGAAAGCTGAACAAACTGAGCCCTGAAAGAGAACTGTTTTCAATATATGTTTTGCAAAAGACAAAGCTCATAAAACTATATAGAAGCTTGTTATTTGAGTTTTCATATAATAGTGTCCTCTCTCTTTCAGTAACTTCAGTTAGTTTATTTATTACATGATTACCTGTGCTGCTGTTTTAAACACAAAAGGTCTGATTTTGATTTCACTTAATGCTGGTTTAACTTTTTTGACTTCAGTTGAGTCAGAACTTGTTTACACAGTTTTTGTACTGCTTTCACTATATTGGCTTGCAACTAATCACCATAGCGTGGATGCAGTTGTGAAAAAGGCCTCGTCCCTATAGCTTGTTACCCATAATTTCTGGGAATAACCTATACCGGTATAAGGCACCTTTTCAATGGTAAAACTATGTCCCCATTAGGGGTTTTACTGATTTAATCATTTTGGTAAAAAAACAAAAAACCACCCGTAACTGAAATAGTTTAATGGGTACAAAAACTGTGTTTAGACCAGGCCTAAATTACTTTTGATTTATACTGGCATGAGATCGCAATCAGGCTGTAGTTTAGCCAGATCCCTGCTTCCCCCGATGTTACAAACACTCTAGTCCTGCAAACAGTTGCCCTTATGAATAACTTTACATATATGAGTAGCTTCATGTTGTTCAACTGCATTACTTGTGTGCATAATATTAATTGCGTGTGTAGCTGTTTGCAGGATCAGGGCTTAAAATGCATGGATCTAAGAAAATAAGTGCAAGACTAAGAACAAATTAGAGTTGTATCTGAGAGTTGTATAAAGGTAGGCAGAACAAAACGTGTGTGTTGGGAAAAGTTTTAGAGGAGAAGATGGCTGCTTTCAGCAAAGGGGGCAGCATGAATAAAGACATGGGGCCTGATTCTCATTTACATCAAGGCCACTTTACACGGCTTTGGCAATGTAAAATGGCAGTAAATAATATTTACATCCACTTTGGGGCCGTGGTCTAAAGCAACCTTGGTATATGTAAGAATCAGGTCCCTTTTGTCAGAAGTTAGAGAGGGGGACAATGTTGGTGTTCAGCAATTTGCTGCTATTCTGTCTGTAGTAAAAGAAATAAAAATGAAAGCTGCTGTACAAAAAGCTATAAATATACACTATTTATTTTCTCTCACATGCTGTTTTTCCGGCTAGGTTTTGCATGACAGTGGAGTATTTGAGTACACGTGGAAGGAACTCGTACTGTGGCTGGAACACTTGGATAATACAATAGAAGACAAAAAGGAAGCCGTGATTCAGTTTTTGGAGAGGGTAATTGTTCAAATTAGTTAGATAAACAATGTCAAGAATAGCATTAATGGGAAGCTAATTACTTTGCTGTTATTGAGGAAAATCTTTTCAAAGGATTGTGAATGAATTCTGAGAAAGGCAGTGACTAAATCCTTTACACAGAACTCATATCTGTTGTCCTTGGTGAAGGGGTGGATGAAAAGGGTTGGGGGGAATTGACTCCCCATAAGATATATTGTTACCGGAGCAGTGCTGGTATGAGGAGAAAAGAGGCTAAGGTTATTAGGCATCCCACCTGCTAGGCTCCTTTGAAACTCCCAGATAAAATTAACTAATTCCAATAAAATCTAATCTTTAAAAGAAAACATTTCTTTTCCTGATTACCTTTTCCGGATGTTAAATTCCCAAGCCCTTCCATTTGTTTCACTTAATATCCCTATAACTAGCATTTTCTGTATAGAATTGCAATGAGCTTGCTTGTTCGGGGGTCTATGACTGACTTTTATCTTGGTTCGCAGATTTTAATGAAGTTGGTGACAAACCCCTATCCATACACGGATAAAGCCGCAGACCTTGTCCAGGAAGCCAGTATGCTCCAAGTCAACTTATTTAAACAAGATGTGGATAGTGTTAGCATACCCATCTCTCACATTGATGGTATGTGATGATCCCAAAGTGATGTCTGCTCCATCTAATTTTGCAGTCCTTAATCAGGCAAACCTGCTACTGGTGCCTGTTGAAATCTTGCCTGAGTAAGGAACTACAGGATTAGGCCTTTTAATTGTATTCAGCTCTGTAAGTAAACACTAAATGACCAGGATGTCTCCCCGCACCAGAAGGTAATCTGTGACACAGCTTTGCAGTTTTAAAAGTCCAAGTAAAATCTTACTTTTGATCTGCTTTCAGTGTCCCACAGCACCAGTTTTTTTTTAATCCAAGTCAAATCCATTGCAGTCATGCTTCCTTTTAAACCACAGGGCCAGGGCTAGCTCCCCCTGCATATATGAGCAAGGGGCAAGGATCGTACCAGAGCCCCTCCCACTTCTTGTGTTCATTCACAGGGGGCAGCTGGAATCTTGCTGCTTGTGCTCTTTAGGCCAAATCCTGGTCCCATTGACTGCAGTGTCAAAATTCTTATTGACTTCAGGGACCAGGATTTGGCTAGCTGAGCATACAGACATGGGAGTGTTAGTTCCACTTTGGTAATTCAGAGCTCAGGTGAAAGCACATGGCACACCCCCCAGCCCCC